>NW_008337322.1:4621694-4631060 GCF_000622305.1 Nannospalax galili | reverse complement strand
AACTATCATCTATCTATCAATCATCTATCATCTATTTATCTATCATCTATCTATCTATCTATCTATCTATTTATTATCTATCTATCTATCTGTCTATCTATCTATCTATCTATCTATCTATCTATCTATCTATCTATCGTCTACCATCTATGTATCTATTTTGTATGAGATTTTTGCCTCATATATTTAAGTGCACCATGTGTATGGCATGTCCTCAGAGTCCAGAAGACAGGAAACTGGATTTAGAGACAGCTGTTAGTTGCTATGTGGATACTGGGAACCAAACCTGGATCCTCAGCAAGAACAACTAGTGCTCTTCTTAACCATTTACCCATCTCTTCAGGTTGTGTTTGAAGGAAATTGTCTCCCCCTGTTAGAAGCTGAGGTGGGAGGGGTTTATCTGAAAATATTAATCCCCAGGCTTTGCATACTTAAGCAAGCTGAGACCTTTGGGATATAAAGCGAACATGCAGATAGGGGAACTCAGAGGCTTGTTCAGGGAACTGAACACACTGACCCCCGAGCTACCCTTGTGGCCACAGGAAAGGATTGCAGGTGCAGGGTGAGTGAGCAGCTGTGTGCCCACACCTGCAGCTGGGCAGAACCTGCTATGGTGCAGCCTCTTTCTACTGGTCATACTCTCACTGGCTGGGACTCAGGTCAGCCTTGGCTGCTTGTCTCCACTCGACCTACATCCAGTTGCTGAGAAACACTCATGCATCTTCTGGTCCTGTTCTAGCAGCAGTCCTGGTGGAGAATTTGGCAACTTTGGCCTCACCCTGTAGAAGTCCAGACGGTTCAGTCTCAGGGTTCCAGTCTCCTAACCCTTCTCAGGTGTGAACGCTGTGGAAGTCCTTGGTGTCTTTGAAGTGAAGAAATATGTTTCAGATTTCTGCAAGTGGCTCCATCAGAGAACCCCTCATTAATGGGAAGAATATAGCTCTTTTATACATTCCCCAAATATTTAACTGAGTGGAGATATTCAAACATTGAAAATGACGTTTCTTTTCTGTACAATGACGTCAGACATGTACTCTTCTGCCTTGTGGCTCACGCTTCCTTCTCATAAGGACTTTTCAGTTTACAGGGGAGATCAAATGTGAAAGAGGTTAAAAAACAATAAAAGAGATGTTGTGTGTCCCCAAGCCTCAATTACACAGATAATTAGGGCTATGCTTCAGGTTGGGTTTGGGTGGTGTAGAGCGGGGGAGGTGGGGTGGAGTCTTAAGTTGTGGGTTCAGAGCATCTGGATTCATTTTTATTGTAGTCTACTGCTTTCCTACTTGAAATTCAAGATTCAAGCATTGAGGTGATGAGCCTCAAGGATTCTCCTGGCTGGAAATGTCTGGCTGAGAAAATGCATCCAGGGCCCAGGCAGCTCCTGTGGGGAGCAGCTGAGGATGATGGAATACCATACTTATATTAAGCACCAGGCATGGGAACCTTGTCCTATTAGCCTACATGTGCTTTTGGTCAATTCCAGAAGACTCCCAAGACACTCACCAGTGAGAGAAGAGGCAAAGTTAGATCAACAGTTGCTCACTTTGCAGAAGCATTCAGACATCCACTTGATCATTTATTTCTTTAATACAGAAATGTATTCAATACGTAAATACACGAACTATGCATCATACTATCCAAGACTGAGTTCTGAGAGTTGTGAGAAGACAGTAAAATTTCTCAGGTAGCTCAAGAGATGAAAGATACATGGACAATGCAGCACGGTGTAAGAGTTTGGGGGCGAGAGTACTTCATCAGTTCAGCACAAAACGTTCCTGTCTGCTGTAGTACAGGAAAGCTCCACTAGAAGATGGAACTGGAGCCGTGTCTCCCTCTGAACCTCACGGCCTCACCAAGCATTGGTTTCCTGGTCATGCCAAGGCCTGGCCCTGAGGCTGCCTGAACGCAGATATTGACGACATTCAGGCTTCTCAGGGTGTTGACCTGGCCTCTGACTGGCCACTCCTCAAAGTGTTGACCTGGCCTCTGACTGGCCACTCCTCAAAGTGTTGACCAAGCCTCTGACTGGCCACTCCTCAAAGTGTTGACCAAGCCTCTGACTGGCCACTCCTCAAAGTGTTGACCAAGCCTCTGACTGGCCACTCCTCAAAGTGTTGACCAAGCCTCTGACTGGCCACTCCTCAAAGTGTTGACCAAGCCTCTGACTGGCCACTCCTCAAAGTGTTGACCAAGCCTCTGACTGGCCACTCCTCAAAGTGTTGACCAAGCCTCTGACTGGCCACTCCTCAAAGTGTTGACCAAGCCTCTGACTGGCCACTCCTCAAAGTGTTGACCAAGCCTCTGACTGGCCACTCCTCAAAGTGTTGACCAAGCCTCTGACTGGCCACTCCTCAAAGTGTTGACCAAGCCTCTGACTGGCCACTCCTCAAAGTGTTGACCAAGCCTCTGACTGGCCACTCCTCAAAGTGTTGACCAAGCCTCTGACTGGCCACTCCTCAAAGTGTTGACCAAGCCTCTGACTGGCCACTCCTCAAAGTGTTGACCAAGCCTCTGACTGGCCACTCCTCAAAGTGTTGACCAAGCCTCTGACTGGCCACTCCTCAAAGTGTTGACCAAGCCTCTGACTGGCCACTCCTCAAAGTGTTGACCAAGCCTCTGACTGGCCACTCCTCAAAGTGTTGACCAAGCCTCTGACTGGCCACTCCTCAAAGTGTTGACCAGGCCTCTGACTGGCCACTCCTCAAAGTGTTGACCTGGCCTCTGACTGGCCACTCCCAATACCTGAGGAATTCAGTTCCTTTGGAGTTTTTCTGCTAACCTTGGAACTTTTCCTGGCACATGGTAGAACTTCCCTAGGGATTACTGGGTTCACTGAATGAGAACCTGAGAGAGGGCTTTTGGAGTTGTGCTGGTGTGGTTCCTCTAGCTTTGACCCTGATGGGGATGGGGCCAAGCAGGCCCTGTCAGGGAAGGCAATGCCAAGCCTTTGTGGTTGGAAATATCCTTTAGAACCTTTGTCCTCTGCCTGTGTTTTCTTTCCACCTGTCCCTCTGCAGTTACTGGTTTAACCTCTCCCTTTGGGGGATTACATCATAGCCACTCTCCCTTTGAGGGCAAATGACAATCTTTGCTTGGAAATTCCCATCAAGCTGACATCAGGGATGACATGCATTCAGGTGGTTTTGGAAATAGACAGAACTTCCAGAGTTCCAGAGTTTCTATTCTTTATCATTGCCAGAAGGTTCTGCTTCAAGTGCTCACTTGGTTTCTACCTTGAACTGGAGGTTATTTTCTCCATTAATGATTCTGTTTCACACGGATGTTTTCTGGTGTGGCTCCCCACTCAGGGATCACTTTCAGGGCTGAACCAGGTTCTTTCCCAGAATCCTGTTATGTTTCTTCTCACTGAGATTCTCCTTACCAGGGCCTGGTGGTCTTTATTCCCCCTTGAGCACAGCAGGCGAAATTTCAGTGTCAATAGAGGATTCTTTCCTGGGACATCAGCATCACAGTTAGTATAAAGGATGGTTTAGTTTTCCAAATGTTGAGAGCCCCTGTGAGTGGGGGAGTGGCTGTCACCTGGGTGAAGGATTCCCTGTCTCTGAACTTTCATCATCAGGTGACTTCCCAGTGTGCCCACATCAGAGATAATCAGAACACAGAACCAATCCTTGCCTCCTCTTGTCCCTCCACCAGTCTGTAAGGTTCCTGAGGTTGCAGACTGAAGCTGCTGGTTAATTTCTAACCTCCTATGGCTCCCAATTTGGGGCTCGCCTATGGGGTCCAAACACTCAATTAGGGCAGGCATTAAAGACTGTGGCTGCTTTTTGGTACATTGTGGGGGGTGGCAGCATGTCCCCAACCCAACAGCCCCCCTTCAGGACTTCATCAGGAAGCCCCTTGCTTGTCACCGCTGTGGGAAGCATTAGGTCATGTTGGCTTGAAAGCATCTCTGAGAAGTGGGGCAGTTAGGGAGGTGACTCCCAGGAGCAGTGAAGGAGAGCGGGAGGAAATCAGTCCTACTTTGACATTTGCCGAGGGTGACCCCGTGGCCCATCACAGCCCCTTCTTCAGGACTTAAACCATCTCTAATTTGCAAATAATATGAACAGCTACTATTTATGGAGTAACACCTCTTGACACAGAATATTTTAAATATACTTTTATTATTTGAGATTTCATACATGTATACAATGCATTTTGATTATATCCACCCACACCTCCCAACTCCTCTTAGACCTCCCACCAAATCCACCAAGTCGCTCTTTCAACTTCATGTCTTTTTTTTTTTGGTCTTTTTGAGACAGGGTCTCCCTGAAGCCCCAGCTGTCCTGGAACTCACTATGTAGACCAGGCTGGCCTTGAACTCACAGAGATCCGCCTGCCTCTGCTTCCCGAGTGGTGGGATTAAAGGCGTGTGCCACCACGCCCGGCTGTCTTTTTTTTTCTTTCTTTTTTTTTTTTTAACCCATGGAGTCCTATTAGTGTTGCCAGTATGCACAAGAGGGTAGGGCCATCCTTGGGAGCCTAGGCAATCCACCAGGGGTCACATCACTGAAGAAAAGTGACTCTTTCAAGCGTACTTTTCAATTCTAGTTTGCAATAAATAAATGGAGACTCAGAGAGGTCAACGATCTTCCCAAGGTGATGCAACCTTTGGATGTAAAGCTGACAAAGTGCAAGTGTGACCCCCACTGTTCTTCCCACAGACATCCTTCCAGCGCTGAATTCTTTCTCTTGCTCTCCTCTATTTTCTGCTCCAAGCTGTATTGATAGGACATTTAAGATAGTTGAGAATACTGATTTGCGTAGACCTTCCATTTCTTCCAGAAGAGTCAAGAAGGAAAGGGAGAGAGAGAGAACTAGGAAAGAGTCTAACACACACTTTGCAAAAGACCCACAAGGCCTGTGCTCTCTGATTCTATTCAATCTTTTTCTCCACCCCTGTTCCTGGCAACTGTCCCTTAAGCCCGTCTGTTCTCTGCCTCTGATATATTATGCTGATATTTTATTACCAAACAATTACATCCACTAATTTGAAAAGGAAACGAGCAGGAAATTGCAATTATAAGAGTAAAAGCAATGCTCTTTTATTTCTCCCCTTTATGCATATGAAATATGGTTTGTCACTACTGCAAAACAGACTTTCTCCCTCTTCCATGGCTCTTCACTGCCTTGTCTTTAATAATTGAGCAGAGAGCAGGGTAATAATTAGATTCCTGATAACAGAGGAGATGCTGGTGGATCTGCAGCATGTGGAGCCTCAGCTTGGAGCTGGGGCTGCCACCAAGCCTCCACAGGGAGAAGCACTCTTCATGCTGTTTCTGTTGAGCACCGTCCAAAGCATTCTTTACATCCATGTCTCCTATGCGGATTAATTACCTGTTCATAATTAGTGTTTCCTCTCTGCCCTGGAGTGCTTTCCTACCTGTGAACTCTAAGCTTGGCCCAAACTTGCCTTGGTCCACGGGACATGAGTCGTTGTGATCTGCAGCTGGTATAGCCCACCAGAGGCTGTCACTGGGCCTGTGTGGTTCAGCTCTGCTTCTCTTGAGTCACTTAGGATGGTGGCTACTCCTTCCTGAGCCCCAGCTGATTACACTGCACTCAACTATCCTGCTGTCTCCTGAGGGATATGAAGAGAGAGCAGGAAATAAAGGATTGCTGTTTTTAGGCACTGGTATTTAGAGCTGTGTTGTAACCACAGCCTAGCCCAACCCATCCCGACTGGTGGATGGATGTGTGATCTCATCTGACTCATTTGATCCAGGGCAGAAAGAAAAGGCTGATCATACGGAGTGAGTGTGGGGAGATAGAGCTAGTAACAGCAATCCAAGGTTCCTGGGTCACCCAAGCAGTCAATCTTACTGAAAGGCTGTCTATCTGTGACAAAGGAAGATGAGTATTTACCTCAAAGACATCTTCTGGATCAGAGTCAGTGTGTGCAAAGGTCCAGGCATGGTAGTGCAAAGCGTGTGCAAAGGTCTAGGGAATGCTCATCACAGAATAACTTCCTAAGAAGGGTTTCTTTAAAGCTGTAGTTATTTTTAAGTTCCTTTTTGACTCCATTGAACAGGAATGTCAAGGGTAAATGTACTACAGACACTTACATGCTAATTTAATAACAGCTGGGGCATAATGGCTTCCACATTTTGGATCTATAGCTTTTTTTCTGAACTTGTATTGACTGAGTTTCATGTTTGGAATAGTCGTGGTGATAGTGGATATGGGACGTTTCAGGTAGGAAAGTACTGGTCTTCCAAGGAATGCCAAGTTGACCTGGTAGGTGAGTTAGGAAAGAGTTCTGGTCAAAGAAGCCTCTGGCTTCTCTGAGTTACACTATGTGCTGAAGTTCCTTCTTTAGGTGTGTGAGAATCACTGTGGCCCTGAGGGGAAATGCAGATTCCCTGGTCCACCCTTAGAGTTCCTGCCTTAATAGTACCCTGAGTAGTTTAGAAGCAGCAGACAGCAGTGGATTCTATCAAGTTTCCCTCCTGCTGAGCCTCAAGATCTTCACTGTGAGGTGGAGCTAACATAGATAGCTGTTTTATACAGTACAGTGAAGAGTAGGTGAGGCTTGCGGTGTGCACAAAGTTTAGCAGGCATTCAGTAAGTGCTATCCATTAGCACCCCGATGTAGGGGTTCTTAGAATGCTAACTCCAGAAACTTCTCTAAGGAGTGGCCGGGCACCCCTTTCTTCCCTTGGGCACTCTTTCATCACACGTCTTGAATCAATGACTTCAACCTTGTGACGCCAACCTGGGGAGTTTCTAATTGCAGGAGTGCTGAGTGTGGTAGGTGTCTTTGGGGCTGGCTTGTACATTGTGGTGACTCATGAATCACACATATGTGTATGACTTCTGCTCAGCAGTGTAGAGGTTCGCCCTGGGAGGAGGCCTTCATTCTTTTGTGATCTGGTGCACAGCAGCCTGAGGTTCCAGAGCTGGCTCTGGCCTCACTGCAGTTTCATTTACTGCGCTTAATGCTGCACTGTGGCCCTTGTTAGTCATTAGATATTAGAGTACATTTTCTAGAAGAGAGGCTTTCTTCTCCTTTTATTTTAATTTCTTTGAATAATTCATGTCCTATTTAGAAGCACTAAATGTGGTGCTTGCTGACCATGCAGCAAGATCTGCATGTGAGTCTGGTTCCTTGGAGGAGGTAGGGGCTGTTGGAGGCTCCTCCCCACAGCCTTCCTCTGCTGCCATTGATGTTTGACTTGAGTCTCCTGGGCTCGCTTTGCTCTGTGTCTGTGCTCACTCTCCACAGACAGTCTTGTAGAAGGTGCCTGCTTTGCATGGATCTCTAGCTCCTGAGTCCAGGGGATGAGAGACTCTTTGAGTTTCCACTATCCTCTGTGGTCCCCTCGGCAAGTCATCCTCCCAGTGTGGGTCACCCAGGTATGAGAAGGCACATGAGTTTGTTTTGAAGCAAGTAGGGACTGGAGCTGGACTGGCTTCCCATCCCCTTGGCTCATAGCTGAAAGGACATGTCAGGCAGCTGCCTCCATCCAGACTGACTACCTGTGCTCAAGGTCCAGTTCCATAGCAACTTGGGTGTGGTGACCTCAGACCATGACTTTACTTTGTTATTGTTTCAGCATCCTCATCACAGAAGAGGGAGAACCGTCCTACCTCACAGTGCTGTCCTGAAAGTAAAGGTGAGAACACAGAAAATACAGAAATATGTTAACACACAAAACATCAATAAAAACCACATAGAACAGACCACACAAAGCTGGACTTGTCTAGCATTTGATAATCTCTCTGTCAACATGAATAGTTATTACTCTAAATCCTTTAGATCAGAATCTGAGTCCGTAATGAGACATAGGTTTTATTGTATTTCATTTGTTCAATTAAAAATTGATTTATTATATAAGGAATTTATGAAGGCAATCTTACAAAAATTAAAACATTACGATGAAAAGCAAATTCCACTTTGGCCACTTCCTTCCCAACCTCCCTCCATTACTTACTTGATTTTAGTTTGTTATGAGACTTCTTACAATTTTTTAAAAGACATGTATGTACATATATGTACCTATAGAAAATAAAACCCTGCGTCCCTGTTCAGCATGGAAGAAGACATCCGTGGATCGGTGTCCCTATTCCCCATTGGCAATTTGGGTAACCCCTTCAGAGGATGGTGTGATAAGAATAGGAGGTAGGAACTGGCTAGGCAGTTATGGTAAAAAGACCCCAAAGAAATGTAGCCAGTTTCTTGGCTAAAAGTCAAAATGTCCTTGGGACTGTTAGTAACATACTCTATTCCAAGGCCAAAAACGTCAAAAGTATTTGGGAACTTGTGTTTAATCCTTAAAAGATTTTAGGGTTACCTCTTCAGAGGCAGGAATGTTGGAGGGGAGGGAGTGGGCATGGATTTGATCAAAACACCTTATATACATGTATGAAATTCTCAAAGTTTTTGTAAAAATAAAAAAAGAGTACACATAACTGTTCATCTATTTATAGATATAACTGTGTAGTATATGTGGCAATTGTAAGAATTACTTTCCTCTGTTCTGTGACAAAAATGCAAGAACAATTTAATGAAGGAAGGGTTTGTTTGACTTGTTGTTTGGGGGTATAGTCCATCATGGCAAGGGAACTACGGTGGCCGGAGAGGGTCAGCCTGTGGTAGAAGGAGAGTGAGGCAATCGCTCACGTTCCATCCTTGGTCAGGAAGCAGAGAGAGGTGACTGCTGATGTCCATCTGGCTTTTTGCTTTTTGTCATGTATGTGTTCATTTTTCTTTCGCTCATTTGTTGTTTTTTCTTTTAATTAATCAATTATTTTTATTTTTAAAATTTTTTAATAATTACATGATTAGAAGAAACATTTCACTACGCCTTTAACACATTCAGTAACACACTCCAGAGCAAGAGTACATCTCTTTCACAAGCGGCTGCAAGTTTCTAGATTCACAGTTGAGTTACTACGGTTATACAATATCGAACTCAGTATAAGCCCTGTAAGACATAAAATTGAATGAGTTTTTAACTTTTAAAAAAGATCCTCATTTCATTTTAAAATATACTGTTTCTTACAGAAAGACTCATTGTTTTTGCTAATAACACTTAGATGTTGGCGCATGCCATTACAACAGCATTGACATATTCAATAACAATTTCCTGAGCTAAGATGCATCTCTTTCAAAATTGGATATAAATTTTTAGGTTTACAGTTGAATTAATACAGTTATACAATATTGTACTCCGTATAAACCCTATAAGACATAAAATGAGGTGTTAAACTTAAAAAAAAATCTCCATTTAATTATTAAAATACGCAGTTTCATACAGAAAAATTCATTTTTAATACAATTGACACCAAGATGCACATGTGTTTCTAATCTCTATATATCTGATTATTACTAGTCACAGTCCGTTACTTTCTGAACTC
>NW_008337322.1:4613898-4620997 GCF_000622305.1 Nannospalax galili | reverse complement strand
CCAGGGGCCAGGGGCTCCTCCGAAGCCCATGTGACCCCTGAGGAACAGATCCTCAAATGACCTTAAGAGGAAAAATAAACCGATTTATCTGGACCAACTGTATGGCCTTGAACACCCAAAAGGAAAGTATAACCAAAGATTAAAGGGGCTGATATAATTTCATAAGAGTCTATATGTATAGCTAAAGGGTACATAACAAGCAACAATGCCAGACAGGCGATACCTTGTATGTGACCCCTGAGGAACAGATCCTCAAATGACCTTAAGAGGAAAAATAAACCGATTTATCTGGACCAACTGTATGGCCTTGAACACCCAAAAGGAAAGTATAACCAAAGATTAAAGGGGCTGATATAATTTCATAAGAGTCTATATGTATAGCTAAAGGGTACATAACAAGCAACAATGCCAGACAGGCGATACCTTGTTTTGAGTTGCTGGCCAGGGTGGCCAAAGGGACTCCTAGTTCATTTGTTTTACACCACCTTGCTTCTTGATAATTTTTGTTTTTGTATTCTCTCCACAAATAGACTCTGCTTACTTATAACATAAACACATTTTCCAATCGCTTCTTGTAGTTTTAAAAGCATAAATTCTGTCATTTATCTAGGCTTTATTTTGGTAAATGATATAGAAGAAGATCTAATTCTTTTTGCTTGTTATTGAGATAAAAGATTAACATAGCTAGCTAGGAAATTAAGCATTCTAACAGCTATTTTTCAGCTGGTCAATGAACAGAGAGAGCATGATGGTTCATCTTCATTGTCAGTGTGATTGGATTTGAGTCACTGAGAAGGCACACTGGGTATGCCTAAGGGGTTTCTTAGAGAGGTGTAACTATGGAGAGAGGACCTACCTTGAATGTGGGTGACACCATCCCATAGGCTGAGGTCCTAGATTAAAGAAAAAGGGAGAAAGGAAAGACCATGCAATGTTTGTTTTTCTGGGTCTTGGTTATCTCACTCAAAATGATGCTTTTCTGTTTCATCCATTTACCTGCAAATTTCATGAATTCATTTTTCTTTATAGCTGAATATAACTCCGTTGTGTAAATGTGCCACATTTTTATTGTCTCTCATCAGTTGAGGGACTTTAGTTTGTTTCCATTTCTAATCTATGGTGAAAAAAGTGGCAAGAAACTTAGCTGAAGAAGTATCTCTGTCATAGGATGCTGAGCTCTTTGAATATATGTCAAGGGTTGATGTAGTTGGATCATATGGTAGATCGAGTCTTTTTATTTCTCAATATTTTTAAACCGAATTTTTGTGCATTTAATACAGAACATCTCAATCAGTCTTAATGATCTTTATACCCCTGTCCCCATTGGCACCCTCCCACAGCCCTCCCCCCCACTGGAATTCACACATTCTGTTATTTGTGTTAAGGCCTATTGTGCCAAGTTAGTGTCTCCAAACACTTGTCAGTGCAAGTTCTGACTCTACGGAAGTCTAGGCAGCTTATCTAGAGTCCCTCACTTTTGGAAGAACAGCTCTTCCTCACCCAGCAGTAATCAGTTGCCAATATTTCCTCAGCTGAAATTGAGTCCTACAAGCTCCTAGGACCCTGCTCATACGAATCTACAGCAATGGCGTCAGTGTACACAAGCGCCATGCAAACTCAAGCAGACTAAAACCCAGCAGAGAACTAGGGAAATGGACGATAGATTGATTTTGAGGTTTTTGGAGAATTCTCCACCCTGATTTCTACAGAGGCCGCACAGATCTGCTCCCACCGGCAGTGAACGAGGCTCCCCTTTCCCTTCGTCCTCACCAGCATTTGTTGCCACTTGTTTTCTTGATCTTAGCTGCTGTAACTGGGGTAAAATGAAAATTTAAAGTTGTTTTACCTTATATTTCCTTAATTGCTAAGGAGGTTGAAAATCTTTAAAGATACTTCGTAGTCATTTTTCTTTCTTCTTCTGAGAACTCTCTGTTCAGATCTGTAGCCCATTCTTCAATTGAGTGTCTTTTTTTGTAAATTTTTAATTGAATTTTTATGCATTTCATACAGAATATCTTAATCGTCTTTATATCCCTTCCCCACTGGCACCTCTCATAGCACCCCCCCACTGGTATTCATACATTTTGTCATTTGTGTTAAGCCCTATTGTGTCAAGTTCATGTCCCTAGACCTCCTTCAGTGAAAGTTCATCCACTGGGGTCTTGTCAGCCTATCTAGAGTCCCTCCCTTTAAGAAGATCAGCTCTTCCTCACCCAGCAGTAATTAGCTGCCAATAATTCTTGGACTAAGAATGGAGCCTCCTGCCCATTTCCATAGTCCTGTCTATGCTGGATTCTTGTTTCCTTGAGTTTGCATGGATCTTGTGCATGCTGACACCATTACTATAGGTTCATATGAGCAAAAATCCCAGGAACCTGTAGGACTCAATTGCCATATGGCCATTCACCTCTTCCCTGGCTCTTAGAATCTTTCTGCTCCCTCTTTTGCCTGCGCTCTGGGTGGGTGGAGTTTAATATAGGAGTCAAAGGACTCACACTCTGCAGACTCTTATTCTCTACACTTTGGCCACATGTGACCTTTTGTGTTCCTGGTCCTCTGTTCCATGAGGGAGTGTCATTGATGAGAATCAAGAAATGCATTAGTGTTCTCTTTAACCCTTGTTGTGTGTTCTATGAGCCCTAGGTGTAGAGGTTGCATTGTAGATCTGATACTTAGGCTTGGACAATTCACAGACAATATCTGTATTTGACCAGTTGTGGAACTCTGTAATAATTTCTGTCTGTTGTAAGAGAAGCTTCTTTGATGGGTGGTGACTGGGATACTTGTCTGTAAATATAAGGATCCATATTTTGACCATAGTAAGAAATTACATTAATCTAGGAATGTGACAGTCTTAGGGTTTTCTCTAAGATCTACGACCTCTCCAACTACATGTATTTGGCTATGTGTACAGTACCACACATGAGTTTCCCCCCATTGAGTGGAATTATGCACTTGCTGATTACCCCCGAGATAAAAGTGCTGCTACTGCACCCATATCATTTGCTATGCTGGTCATTGATGTGGTTTTTAGGCCTTAAAGCTGGGGTTGAGCCTTTGATTGATGTTCTCCCCTAGCAGCTTGTACAGTGCTCTTCAAAGCTATGAGAGCTAACCTTCAAGGGAGGTGGCTTCCAGGTCAGTTCCAGCTCCATTACTCTAAATCCTGTATCCTGAAGTGTGCCCTGTTTTAGGCAATAGGGTCTTACCTTCAAGGTCTTGGAGGCAATCTAGGGCCGTGTCAAGAGTCTGTGTAATTTTGGGAGTCTCTTGGACTACCCTGGCCAATAACTTAAAGGAAGGTTTCTCTTGTTTGGCACTGTTTCTTGTTATATAGCCTTAAGCTATACACATGGACTCATGTAGAGATATTGTGTTTGTAATTTTCAGTAGGTTTTTGGACTAATATGATTCCCTCTGTTTTTTTACACTAGCTAGCTATTATTTATCCTCTCTCTCTTTCTTTCCCTCTTTCTCTCTCTGTGTGTCTAACCCTCCCTCTATACCCTCCCCATGTAAAGTATCCCAATTTCTCCCTTGATAACACCGGTCTCCTATGATCCCACCTCTCTTGAGTGCCTTCTTTCCTTTTATCCCTATAGTTCCTTGTATGACCCTCCTTCCTTCCCCTCCCATTAAACTAACCCCACTTTAACCATTTCCTCCTTAGTAACACCTGTCTCCTACAGTTCTTCTCTTCCAGGTTCCTTTTAAAATGGAAAGGAACCGAGGGGGTAATGGGTCTTTTATTTTATTTTATTTTATTTTATTTTTGATTATTTGTTTTCTGAGTTCTTTGTATATTCTGTATATTAATCCTCTGTTGGATGTGCAAGCTGGCAAAGATTGCTTCTCAGTATGTGGGCTTCCTCTTCAATCAACTCTTTGTTTCCTTTGCTGTGTAGAAGCTTTTAAGTTTAAGGAGGTCCCATTTGTCAATTGCTGGCCTTAATTCCTGAGTAAATGGAGTCTACAAGGCAGTCACTACATCTAAGGTTCAGGGCACATCACAGTTTTTTTTTCCTAATTTCCTTTGGCACTCTCCTGCAAGCCTGTCCTCGTATCTGGTGCTGATATCTTGTTCAAGTCTGCATTGTAAATGTTGTCTTTTAATAGATTTTAACTTTCTCAAGGGAAGAATTGGTCTTCTTTGTGGGAGATAAGTAAATTATATTTAATTTATTTAAGAAGGTTCTGGAAAAAAATCTAATCCCATTTTTCTAGTAAGCTTTTTCTCTGAATTAGCTGAGTTCTTCTCTCTTCCCAGAACACTGCCTTTCCCTTTCCTGACTTGGCCTAGCCACTCTCCCTGCCTGGGATTCTCATTCTTCTGTGTGAGTGCCCATGTGGACTCTGCCACTGTGTTGATCAAACTGGCTTGATACATTCATTTCAAGAGTGTGTTACACACTGAAGGGTGAAAGAAATATCCCTTCCTGCCTGGTTTTCTCCGAGTCTCTCCTATTGGACCCAAAGCAGAGACTGTGTCCTAGCTGTGTTCCAGACCAGCTGGCGCTGTGCTCTGCTATTAGACCAGATCCCATCAACATCAGCAAAACACCCTCCAGATGGCCCCTCACAGAGATGCTGCTCATAAGAGGTGGGAAATGCCTTGGGCATGACCTGTCAGCACATCAGATTGATTCAGTTAACAAGACATCTTAGTGCATTCTATAGGCTCTGCCACTTTATGGTGTGACTAGGAATTTGAATTTCTGGCTGTAGGAAGCTCTACTTTGGACAGAATGAGAGTAAGATTTGTATATGCCCAGCTAGGCTGAACATGGTAATTAGGGTGAATCTGCCAATGGCCTGCTGAATGAAAGGGTGCTGATATCTAAGAGCTAACTTCCCTTCTGCTCTGTGGTGAGAATCTCCAACTATGCCACCCATGGGTGATGTGAGTTTACATCAGAGGGGAGAGGGTGGTCTCATCTAAGTTCCCTATGGGATGACTTAAGGCAGGGTTTGCCCTTGATGCAAATAGATTCCATTTACTCCCTGAATCCACATGAATTATCATGTGGAAAAAGAGTAAGAGAGTGCAGTTTGAGATCAGGCAGGGAGAGGCAAACTCTGCCTCTGGGATCAAGGAGGACTTCAGGGATTTGGGAAGGTTGGTGAGTCAGAATTTGCTATGGAGAGAATGAGAAGAATGCTTACCTTCTAGGGTGTGCTTGTCCTCCAAACAGCCTAAAGCTAGAGAATGGGCAAAGCCATCCTAGGAGAAGATGAGGAGTGGGGGATCAGGCTTCAGTGACACACAGAGCTTAGAGTGTGACTGGGAATTGGGATCTCTGACTGTAGGAAAGAGAGCACTTCTGAGGATCCTACAGGTTGGTTGACTTAGGAAGCCTATATTGCAAGTGGCTTCAGGTCAGCAGAGTTCTGACACTGAGGAGACCAGCTGTGCTGCAGTGACTTCTTCAGTCAGCTTTGGTTGTAATGGATCCTTTCACTGGCAGAGGGCCTGTGGTGGTCAATGGCCAAGGGTACAGCTTTCAGATTTCAGGAATGGTACTCTTGAAAGGGCACCTGAATCAGGTTGCAGCTGTGATTAAAGCCAGACCAACCAGAATTCTCAGAGTCCTACACACCCAGGGGTCAGATAAGGACAACAGATCTACTGTCTCTGGAGGGCCCACATTCTCTCTGCAAGGAAAACACCCTGAACTGTGCTGTGCTTTAATAATCATGGTGGCACGGTGTGGTTACTTAGAATCTCAGGTAGTGCTGTGGGAGGGCAGAGAATAGGTGAGAATTAGGTTATAGCATCTGGTGGAGAGGATGGGCTAGGGCATACATAGGTGGAATTTGAAGATGTAGAGAGGACAGAATTCAGACATCACTTAAAGAAAAACATCCAAATGAATTTTGAAGTGCCATCAACTGACCAGAACATATGTATGTATGGAATTGTGTGAGGCTTCCTGGCTGGTCAAGAGTATGGTGCATCTGTTCTCCACTTGCCATGGAAGATGCATACATCTATCTATCCACCCATCCACCCATCCATCCATCCATCCATCCATCCACTATCCATCCATTCACTCATCCATCCATTCACCCATCTATCCTTCCATCCATTCATCTATCATCTATCTATCTATCTATCTATCTATCTATCTATCTATCTACTATCTGTCTGTCTGTCTGTCTGTCTATCTATCTATCTATCTATCATCTACTATCTATCTATCTATCTACCATCTATCTATCTATCTATCATCTATCATCTATCCATCATCATCTCTATCCATTCATCCATCTATTTATATCTATCATCTATCTATCTATCTATCTATCTATCTATCTATCATCTATCATCTATCTATCTATTTATCATCTATCATCTATCTATCTTCTATCTGTCATCTATCTATCTGTCTATCTATCATCTATCTAATCTATCATCTATATATCTATCCACCCATCCATCCATCCACCTATCCATCTATCTATCCATCCATTTATCCATCCATCCATCCATCCATCCATCCATCCATCCATCCATTCATCCATTCACTAATCTATTCATCCATCTACTAATCCATCCATTCACCCATCTATCCTTCCAATCATTTATCTATCTCCTATCCTCTATCTATCTATCATCTATCTATCCATCTATCTGTGATGGCTAATCCTTGGTTTCAACTTAACTGGATCTGGGATTAACTGAAATGAGAGAGATCTTCTTAGCTGGATCATCCAAAGCTGGAAGACGCACCTTAAATGTGGGTGTTACCTTCTGATGGCAGCCTGTATAAAAGACCACGGCAGATGAGAATGCCTGGCTTCTTGCTGCTTGCCTTCTCTCTCACTGATGAGTTCATCTTACTGCTGTAGACTGAAGACTAGCTGATCTTTTGGAATTCATCAGCTCTTCAGTACCAGATTGGGACTACTGAGACATCCAGCCTCATGGACTGAGTGATTATGGATTCTCAGACCCTCCAGTGTGGTGCAGCCATTGTTGGACTACTCGGACTCTATCCCGTGAACTAAGCTGATAAATCTCTATACATATATATTCATTCTACCAGTTCTGTTTCTTTGGAGAACTCTGACTAATAAAGCAATGAACAGAACAGAACAC
>NW_008337322.1:4587066-4613837 GCF_000622305.1 Nannospalax galili | reverse complement strand
ATCTATCTATCTATCTATCCATCCATCCATCCATCCACCCATCCATCCATCCACCTATCCATCTATCTATCCATTCATCATCCGTCCACCTATCCATCTGTCCATCCATCCATCCATCCATCCATCCATCCATCCACCTGTCCATCTATACATCCATCCACCCATCCATCCATCCACCCATCCAGCCATCCATCCTTCCTACAAATACATACTGAACTAGTACCATCTATATGCTGGCTATGTGCTGAGTACTGGGGATATACTCTAAAGAACCAGACAAGCAAACTAATGTGTTAGTTAGCTTTCTGTCACTATGAAAAATTAAATGAGAACTCAAAATAGCAAAGATTTTGTTCATGACTTTGGAGGTCCCAGTCCATGGAAGCTTGGCCCCATTAGTGTGAGTCTGTGACAGGATGTCAAAATTGTGAAGGTTGTGGAGATAAAGCTGTTCACACCTTATAACCTCAGGTTGGCAGGGGTGGGGTGGGGTATCCCAGTATATGCTTCTTCAAGGACACAAATATAATAACTATCTTCTTCCAATTATGGCCTACTTCCTCAAGGTTCCACTACTGTCCAACAGTGCCACAGGCTGGTGACCAAGCCTGTAGCACATGGTCTTTGGGGAACATCTTAGATTCAAGTGTAAGCCTTGTAGGGTTACTGTATTAGTAACTTTTCTGTTGCTGTGATAAAACTTTATTTAGCTCATGGTTCCAGAGGGCTAAGAGTCCATTATGACAGGGATGGCGTGGCGGGAGGCGGCTGGAACAGAAAACTGAATGCTGACACCTTCGAGCATGAGCAGTAATTGGAGGGAGAGAAACTGGAGATGGGCAAGGCTATTAACTCTAAAAGCGTACCCCCAGAGGCTGGAGAGATTCCTTAGGGGTTAAGAGCACTGGCTGCTCCTACAGAGGATCCAAGTTCAGTTCTCAGTATCCATATGACAGCTACTAACTGTTAACTTCAGGTCCAGGGGATTCAACACCCTCTTCTGTCTTCTGTGAGCATCACATATACATACTATATGTAAGCACAGGTAGACACACTCATACACATAAAAACGTGCTCGCAGTGATGTGCTTCCTCCAACACGGCTACACCTCCTAAAGGTTCCATGACTCTCCCCAAACAGCACTACCAACGGTTCTAATACTTGGAGCCTATGGGGACATTCTTTCAAACCACCACAGGTATACTGTCTAAATAGTGCACATAAAGCTTTGGGCAGAAGGGCTGGAGTGGTGAGACAGAGCTGAGTTTGTTGAAGAAGATCTGCTTGAGAAGGAGAGAGATTGAAGGAAATAAGCAAACTGTGCTCTTGCCTATGTGGGTAGCTCGGAGGTCTTGTCACAGTCTGTAGGGGAACCTTACATATATGAGGGAGAGGGTGAAAGAGGGAGGCAGGAAGGGAGCACATAGTAGCTACTTTTCTTGTTGCTTTGGCAAAATACCCTAGAAAGGCAATTTCAGGAAGGAAGGAAAGGTTTATCTTGGTTCCTAGTTTGAGGGCATAGTCTATCATGGTAGTGAAAGCATTGTGTCAGGAGTGTGAGGCCACTGGTCACACTGGGTGAGTTTAGGAAGCAGTAAGAGATGGGTGCTCAGCTTGTTTTCACCATTTTATTCCGTCTAGGACTCCAGATCATAGAACAGCATTACCCACATTCAGGGTGGGTCTTCCTACCTCAATTAACCTAATCTAGAAACTCACTCACCAACATAACCAGAGAATTACTTCATAGGTGGCTCTAGACTCAATCAGATTGACAACCAATACTAGGCATTACAGAGGGAAAAAGAAAGGGAGGACAAGATTGAAACCACCAGGAACTTCTGTGGACGTGTGTATGTGTGGGGGCAACTCAGGGACCACTTGTGATGGTGATGGTGATGGTGATGTTGATGTTGATGCTGCAAGGATCACAGAAAGCAAGAGGAAGAGCTTCAGCTCTCACTTTTGAGTTACTGTGTGTCTCAGAAAAGCCATCAGGGAAGTGAGAAAATGGCTTCTTGATGCTGATACTGCATAAGCATGCTTCCCGAGGCAGACATATTTTAATATGACGTTTAGGGCCGAGCTTCTGCTGCCTCTGGAATACTTATCCTGCAGGAGACCCAGGGGAGAACCCACCTGATGGCAGCCACCTATCCCTATGGCTGTGGGAAAGTTTTAGGAGGCAGAGAGAAAGCAGAAGGGAGAGAACACTCTGACCACTTCAGCCTCCCCATCATACAAGCATCTCCTTGCAATGGCCTGCAGGGAAATCTGTGGCTTGGAAATCAGACTTCATAAAGGTCCCATATCCAGGGCTCTGATTTTCTAATCAGTTTACATAACCAGCTCCCAGGGCTATCTTAAGTATCCTTGGAGGGCAGCCTCCTGGTGCTGAGGCTCATGGCCACCAGCAAAGCCTTCCTGCTCCTCATCCCTCCCCGCCATTCTACCTCGGCTGCCAAGTCTGCCTGAGGTAGTTTTCTTGCTTGGCTTAACATTATATCATTTAGGTTAAACATCTCCGTCTTTGGGGTCCTCTTTGAGTTAATATATTCATCTGTGTTTATGTGGGGAGTTCTCTAGAGTTGCTCCTCACCCTGCCTCAGGGAACCCAGGGCTCCTTATGAGAAATGTGATGAGTGCACCTAGTCGGCAGACTGCTAAGATCTAGGGCTGAGGTGTGGCAGTATTTGTGCTCCCCCTCTATTTATTACCCTCCCCTGCAGCATTCTGTGCCTGTGCTCACCCCGCCTGTGAGTGGCCTGCTGGCTGACTCACAGCAGGAAGGACCTCAAGTAGTCCTCAGCTTGTGCTGGCCAAAGACCTCAGAACAGGAAGTTCACTCAAAGTCAAGTCCACAGAGTGCCCTAGCTCACCACAACACTGTTTATTCCTGAAAAACAGCAGTAAGCAGGAACACAAGTGGACATGTTAGAGATCTAAAGATTGGAGGGAGTGAGGTGTAATAAGATGAACTGGAGAGGAGAGAGGGGGCATTCTCTGTTTTGTATGTGTGGTTGTGTATATGTGGTGTGCACACATGTGTGTATGTGGTGTGCATATTCATGCATACGAGGAGGCCAGAGGAAGACACTGAGTATCCTGTTATATCACTATCTATCATTCCTTCCCTGGAGCTAGGTAGGCAGCCAGCAAGCCCCAGCAATCCTCTTCTCTTTATCCCTCACAGCACTGGAATTACAGGCATGTTCATGGACACACCAGTTTTTGCCTTATGTTGGTGTAGTGGTTTGAATGAGAATGTCCTCCATAGGCTCCAAGTATTGGAACATTTTGTCCCCACTTGATGGCACTGTTTTGGGAGGTCTTAGAAGGTGTGGCTTTGCTGGAGGAAACATGTACTAGGGATGGAGTCAGAGAGTTCTTAAGTCTTGCCGGATCCTCAGTCCCTCTCCGCTTTCTGTTCCTGCTTGAAGATGTGAGAGCTTAGCTTCTGCTCCTGCTCCAGCCACCTCTGCTGCCATGCCTCTCCGCTGTGATGAACTCTAATTCCCCTGGAACAGTAAGCTAAATAAACTCTTCTACAAGTTCTTTGGTCAGTGTTTCTATTACAGCAACAGAAAAGTAATTGATACATGTGGGTACAGAAGATTTGAACTCAGGTCCTCATGCTCATGTAGCAAGTGCTCTTTTCCAATGAGCCATCTCCCCAGTCCCAAGAGATCACTGTCTGGACTTGTTTCTACTTTCAAAACCAGACTCTGCATCCCAGATAGCAACTATATACAATCTACTACCAGAGTCTCCTTTCTAGGACTTTCCCTGGACACCCATTTACCCCTCATCCCAGATAATGTTGGTTAATGGGATTCTGGGAGAGGCAACCCAATTACCCCATCTCAGCAGATCAAGAGAACTGAGTCTTAGAAACCAGACATAAAGTTTGTGGATAGGGAAGGATCTGTGTGCAGAGTCACATTTCAGAGGGAAGAGGAATTATTTCCTGGTTAATTTCCATTGTGATTTCATAAATATTCTTTAAGTTTATTGATCTCTCTTTCTGATACCTGGGACAGCATCTGGAACATAGTAGGTGTTCTGTGTTTGCCTCCTGGCTGAGATATAGTGTGTTCAGTGCTGTGGCCATTGGGAGGGAGCAGCTTCTGGAAGTAGATTGACCTAGTAGCATGGGACAGATATTGGGGAAGGAGGTTAGTCCTTCAAACAGGAAAGCTGGTTCTCTGCGGATTTGACTGATCAGTGACAGGAGTGGGTATGCAGCACCAGGTGAAGAATGGCCTATGAGGAAGCAAGTACTTCACAAACATGTCCCACACTGTTCTTGAGCTCTCTGTATGTAACATTTCTTTCTTGCCACCAACCCACGAGACAGATGGTGTTCCTCTCCCTTCTTACAGAAGTAGTATCAGAATGAAGCCATGACCTCCCCAGGTAACCCCACTGGGAGATGGAACCAAGACACCACCCGAGGCTCATCTGCTGAAAGTTTCATGCTCTTAATTTTAAAATATTTATTTATTTACTTAATGTGTGTGTGTGGGGGGTGTGCATGTGCCAAGGCAAGTGTGTAGCCTGTGTGGAGGTAAGAGGGCAATTTATGAGAGTTGGTTTTCTCTTTCCTCCATGTGGGTTCTGGGGATGGAACTCAGGTCCTAAGGCTTGGCAGCAAGTGTTTTTTCCTGCTGACCAATCTCACTAGCCCCAAGATCATGATCTTGACTTCTCTTTATTGTGTCCCTACAAAGTGGGCTTTGGGGGAGGGCGCCTGAGGCTGAGAAACCTAGAAGCTGGCAGGTGTAGGTAAATCAGCAAGCAAGGGTTGATCAGCAACAGAGCGATCTCCACAGCTGGTAGCTGGGGTCTGGAGCAGGTGAACTGGATTCTAGGATGGCGGGACACTAAGTCAATGACGGAGCTAGGGATTCAAATGAGGGAACAAGGCAAGAAGGTTGTGGCTAGAGTCAGTCAAGGGAGTTCTGTAGGCCCATGGACTGGTTCACACTAACTAAAGCTAATAGTGCAGAGCCACAGAATATTGGAAATACTCCCAATGTGGGTTTTGTGTTGGTCAGTTCTAGGGCAACGTTCAGTTCAACCTTAGCTCCTGAATATTTTCTTTAGATAGAGACCATCTGAACAAGGTGACGGGCTAACAGCAGAGGCCACCTGTCTGACCTGACACAGACTCACTGTATTCTCTTATGGTGGATTTATTTCCTTCAGGATCACACTGTTTTTTTATGCCATACAGCTTGAGCTAGTGTTTGTTTCCAGAGCTGTGTAATATGCTGGGAAAAGTTCTCTGGAGAAAAATTCTGGGGCTCATTAAACAGTGGGTGGAAGAGGAGAGGAGAATGAGGAAGTGAAGTAAACAGAAAATTATCGCAGGATGATGTTTTCTTTTCCTTTAGGAAAGAACTGAAAATAATTGTGTCTCCTGTTTAGAACGTTCCTGTTTTTCACACCTCATTCCTGTGTGTGCAAGTCAGTGGCTAAAAGGCTACATTAGGGAAAACTCTCCGCAGCTACCATGGGCTGTACCCCCGGACTGTTCAAGTCACTGGGAACTTGGAATTACTCACAGTGGGAAACTGGATGGAAGTCCCTCCCTTTCCTTTCTACTTACTGATTTTATTTTTTATTTGGGGGTTTTAAAAGGACTTTAATTTTTGTTTTAAATTATATGTGCGTGTGTATGTGTCTCTGTGGATTTATGTATGTGAGTAAAGTGCCTGCAGAGTCCAGAAGAGGGGGTTGGGTCCCTGGAGCTGGAGTCATAGACAGTTGTCGCTGTCTGATGTGAGTGCTGGGAATCCGCTCAGGTCTTCTGTAGGAGCAGTGCACACTCTTAACCACTGAAGCTTCTCTCCATCCCCCCACCACCCCCACCCCAACATTTTTGAGACAAAGTTTGACTCTGTGGCCTAGGCTGGCCTAGAATTTACTGTCCAGTTCACAGCAATCCTCTTGCCTAAGCCTCCTAAGTTCTAGGATGGCACGCATTAACCACTAGGCCTGGCTTAACCTTTGCCTTAAACACTTCGGATTAATGATATTTAATCTGGACACAATCAGTTGGCTTTTGCTATGGTTTGAACATCCTCTCCAAAATTCCTATTGAAGCTTAATTGCCACTGTAAGCAGTAGAAAGAGGTGGGGCCTTTGTCAATAGATCATCTAAGCACCACCCCAGAAAATACCTAAGTACCTTAAGGCTATTGCTGTGAGGATGTTAGTGACCTCAGAAGTGGGCTCCTGTTAAAACAATTCTTTTGGCATCATTCCCCAACCCTCTTGTGTGTGTTAATTTGTCCTTTCATCATCATGCTGTGATGTAGCAAGAAGGTCCTCAGCAGATGATGGACTTCCAAGTCTCCAGAACCGTGAGAGCAATAAACTAGCCTGTGGCATTCTGCTGCAGTGGCAGAGCATGGACTAAGGTAGCCTCTCCCGAGTACAGCTAGAAAAAGTTGAAGTGCTTCTCCAAGCATACTCAAGCAACTTGACTGGGTTTGGAATTACCTAGGAGACACACGCCTGGGCACGTCTGTGGAGGTGTTTGCACAGAGGTCTGATTGAGGAGGGAAGCCTCATCCTGAGTGTGAGTGAATCATCTCGTTGGCTGGGGTCCTGAGATGAATAGAAATTAAAAAGGAGACAGCAAGCTGAACAGCACCCTTCACCCTGCTGCTTCCTGACGGACACAGTGTGACCAGCCGCCTTACGAGTCCACCTCCACTGCTAGAAGTGCCCCTACCACCATAATAGACTATTCTCAAACTGAGCAAAAGAAACATTTCCTTCTTTAAGATGCTTTTTGGGGCATTTTGTCAAAGCCTGGAGAAAAGTTTCTAGCATGCTCAGGAAGTAAGGACTCCCTATTTAGGGTTTTGAGGGAATTTTGATGAAATAAGAAAGGAGCAAGTGACCAATACTGTTAAGCAGGTTGAGACGAGCAGGACTTCTCCAAGTCCATCTTCTCTTTATGGCAGTGCTCTCCTAAATCTCTCCTAAGAGCTGTTAACCGAAGCAGCACATAGGTTAAGTTCAAGGATGAAAAGACCCTAGGTAGAGACAGCACACAACAGCTTTGTTTCCCCCATCACTGGTACCAACATTTCACAGAGGCCTCTGCTAACACCACGAAAATGTCCGGATGGTTGCATGTCAGTCACTGTCCCCAGACTGGTAGGATGGTTGATTTTATGCAGGCTGGGTTTCCATAAGGATCTGTATAGCACCATCACTCTGTATTAAAGACCCACCCTTCATCTCCCTTCCCTTACAAAGTCCTCCATCACTTTACTAAGAAGGGGCCCAAGGCGATGACTATTTTGGAAGGACCTAGATCAACTCCGAGGATGGAAAGGGGAGGAGGAGTCGGAAGATTTCTGCAGAGTAGAGCACCGCTCTGTGACAGCAGCATTTCTGCCTATTGGAAGGCTTGTTCTAAGCCCCTGTCTCTGGAGGAAGCAGGAGAACTACACTGAGGAGCTGGTAGACATGTTGGTTCTCTAGAACAGCTGCAGCAACATCCTGCACTCGCTGGCTTACACAGCGGACCTTTATGCTCTCACAACTCTGGGAACTGGAAGTTTGAGATCAAGTCAAACTATTGGTTTGCAGATGTCTGTGGCTCCAGAGATGGACTTCCGTCTCAACATATCCATGTCCTAAACACTTCTTTTTTTTTAATTTCAAGAAATCTTTTATTACTGAGAAGTAAAAATTTTCATATATGTCAACTCATAGAAATTTATTAGCATTGAAAGTAATTTCTAGGACATATTTATAAGTCACTAATAATGACAGTGGATAAACCCAACACTTGTAATTCTTTTCCACACTTGTAAATCTTCTTACACAGAGAACAGTTAGATTGGAGTCCAGCCCATGCTAATGACCTCAAATGACTGCCTTCAAGGTCCTGTCTTCAAACACAGTCACATTTTGAGGTATGTGGGTCAGGACTTCACTATGTGAATTTGGAAAGAGGTATAATTTAGACTGTAACAATATACTCATTGCAGTCACCAGGAAGTTTTAAAAAGCTTCAGTGTCTTGTCCCCAGCCACTGAGATAATTGCTATAAAGGGAGAACCAGGATTTGGTAATAAAAACAAAACTTCTTGGTGATTTTAATGTGAGGCCCACAGTCATAAACACCGACTTAACCCACATCTTCTTGACTCTATAAATAATTGACTAGAGAAGGTTGCTGATCTGACCAATATAAAAAAAATAACACCTGGGGGAAGTTGGGGTGGGAGTTGGGGTGAATATGATCAAAATACAAAGAACTACTAAAATGAGAAAGAAAGGATATTGTTACAAACAACTAAGAACAAGCAAACAAACATGTTGTCTAGAGCCCAGGGCTGCTGGTTTGGGTCCCTGATTCTTGCTAGGATGTGTCTTACATTTCCTAAATGCTGAACCTCCTTCAAGGTGTCTGCAGTGGGTGCAGACGTGCCCCAGATTCCCCTTCTAGCCCTGAAGTTTTTCTTCCCTGAGCTGCTGGGAGAGTTGGTGCACCCAGGGAGGCCCCACGCACAGACAGATGATGGTGTATAAAGATGACCACAGAAGATGTTGTATGAAGACGATCGCGCTCAAGAGCCCACTATGCTTTCTGCAGTTCCACTCCTCTGCCACGTGTGCTTCTGTGACTTCTCACAGAGAACCAGGCAGAGTCCAAGGATGCATGCTAACAAGCCTTTGTCTGTCAGACTTTATCTAGAGCCTGATTTCTGGGTATGAAGATCTCAGGCTTGCTTGTTCCTCTAGTATGTACTGACTGCTCAGCGTGCTGGACTCCATACTAGGTGCCTGGAATGTGGAAGGGAGTGACTTGCATGAGGTGTTTACCCCCCAGTGCCAATGCTGTTAGTCCACAGTCTACTCCAACCTGTCTGAACTGAGGGATAAGAGTGATTCAAGGACTTTCTTTTCCCCTTAGGGACAAGAGTTATGCAATTTTGAGTCTTTCAGATAGACCCACTGAAGGGGTACTCCAATTGCCTTACCCTGAGTCCCTGTTCAGCATGGGAGAAGCCAGAGTGGTCTGCATCCCTATTTCCTATTGGCAATTTGGGTAACCCCTTCAGAGGATGGTGTGATAAGACTAGGAGGTAGGAATTGGCTAGGCAGTTAGGGTAAAAGGATCTCAAAGAAATGTAGTCAATTTCTTGGCTAAAAGTCAAAATGTCCTTGGGTCGGTTAGCAACACACTCTGTTCCAAAGGCCAAAAATGACAAAAGTGTTTGGGAGCTTGTATCTAATCCTTAAAAGATTTTAGGGTTACCTCTTCAGAGGGGGGAATGTTGGAGGGGAGGCAGTGGGCATGGATTTATGGATTTAATCAAAACACCTTATATACATGTATGAAATTCTCAAAGCTTTGTAAAAAAAAAAAAGAGTGGTGTGGGAGCATCACAGAGGAGAGTGTGGAGAGGTTCTGGCTGCAGAAGTTAGCCAAGGTCTCTGCTCTGGGCTTCCCAGCAAGTTACCCAGGATATATCTTATTCACACATGTTTTCCTTCTTGGCTCAGCAGTCTTACAGCCATTCTTTATTATGTGATGTGTGCACAGAAGAAATAACAAATGTAAAAGTGTAAGAATCAGGGTCATTAGAAAATGGTGATGGTCAAGTAGGTGTCAACTTGATTGGGCTAAGAGATTCCCAGACAGCCAATAGCCGATAGAAGATTGTGAGGGTGCTTCTGGAAGAGATCAGCATTTGAGTCAGTGGGCTGAGTAAACAGGGTCTCTCCTTGCTACCCCAAATGGTGCTGTGCAATGAATTTCTGAAGGCCAGGGAAGAGAATAGAGGATGGATTTCTCCCATCTCCCTCTAATCTACCGCCCTCAGAGCTGGATGTGGGGACTTGTACTATGGTTCCATCAGTGTCTCGGGCCTTCAGTTTCAGACTGGGATCAATGGCACTGGCTACTCTAGTTTTCACCTTACAGATGACAGACTGTGGTGTCTCTTTACCTCAAGAATTATGACTCCGTTGTGATTTTGGTCAAATGTATTGTAAGAACCTCTCCCCCCCCCCCCCTCTCTCTCTCTCTCTCTCTCTCCCTCCCTCTCTCTCTCCCCTCTCTCTCACTCACCTCTCTCTGTCTCCTCTCTCTCCTGTCTTCTCTCTCTCTCCCTCCCTCCCCCCTCCCCCTCCCCTCTCCCTGTGCTGGATAGTTCGTTCTAGTTGCCAATTTGACACACGTGGATAGAGGAAACTTCAATTGAGGAATTTTCTTCATTGGATTGGCCTGTGGCCATGTCTGTGGGGCATCTTCTTGATTGTTGAGTGATGTGGGAGGGCCCAGCCCACTGTGGGTGGTGCCACCCCTGGGCAGGGCCTGTGTTGTATAAGAAAGCAGGCTGAGCAGGGGCCAGGAGAGCAAGCCAGTAAGTGATGTTTCTCTATGGCTTGTGTGTCAGCTCCTGCCTCCAGGTTCCTGCCCTGGCTTTCCTCTGTAGTGTCCCGGAATAGGTAAGTGAAAATTAAGCCTTTCCTCCCCGAGTTGGTTTTGATAAGTGTTTTTATCACAGCAATAGAGAGTGACTAGAATATGATTCATCGTCTGAGTTGCATCTCTTCAGAAGTCCCTGAATGAATACTATATAAGCATTCAGTTTTGACCTCAAAGCTGTTAAACTTTCCTTCTCTGGGGACTCTCCCCCCACACCATTATTGAGATTAGACTTCTAGAGCTCTCATTTGCTGCTCCTCCTTCCAAGAGACTCCAGAATCAGACACTGACATTTTACAGGGAATAATGTCAATGTCAGAGCCAACTTCCTCTTGTGGATGGACCACATGGATTAACTAGCAGATGGGCAAGGTTTAGGCCACATACGTGGTCTTTCTAAAGCCTGAAACTGACTGTGCAGACAGTCACTTAGCCCTGTGCCCTAGTTATGCAACATGATCAGAGTTGGGTATTTGTGACCACGGCCCTGCTGTGTGCTTTAGTTGAAAAGAGAACTGACCGGCATACCAGTGTCTAGAAGAGAGGTTGTGTACCCATAGCTCTTGTAACTTCAGAGAGTCTCACTGTCTACTGAGCATGCCCTGGTCCTGAGTCTTGAAATGACTCAGAAGGTCCTAGTGAAGAAGAAGTTGAGAGCTCAGCCTTCTAGCAGCTTCCATCTTAAGTGGGTTGACAGACACACTCTCACCAGGTGTCTCTAGTCTGGGGGAAGACAGTGTGTACCCTGGGGAGCCCCAGGCCTCCTGGCCTAATTTGAGAGATGTGGTTTCTGCCAAGGGCCAGGATTTAGGACACACATACATATTTAAAAGGTCTAAGAACAGACACAAATAAGGCATTAACATGTGCAAATGGTTTCTGCTGAACAGCTAGAGCCAGGAGACAGGACAAAAAGGCAAAGCTGTGAAAGGATGTCCCCGATGGCGTCAGCCCATCAGCCCACAGCCAAATCATGTGGCAGTGAGGGGGAGAGGAGGTCCAGGAAGTATCAGCACACAGTGGCTCTTAGGAAGCCAGTGCTTTCTATCAGTGAAAGTAGAGGAAAGCAAATGCTATATAACTGGCCGCATACATATGTGAAGGGGGTGGATCTGAGGGGCTCTAACAGCAGTACTCACATGTTTGCGTATACACGTTCATGATTTGTGAATATGATTACGTGTTCTCTCTTTCTCTCCACCCCCTCCCTCCACCTGAGGGATTTCATTTACCCTGGAATGAGGTTGAAGATGCTCACATGACATTGATCCAATCCATCTTCCCTCTGAGTTAAGGAAACTTTCCCTGTGAACCATAGCACCCCCCAACCCCACCCTTGCTCCATCCTTTCCTGTCCATCAGGCTTTCCTTGCTGAGGGCAGCTTCCCTCAGTTCCTGGAAGTTCTGAATGAGAAGCTTTGTACCATGTAACTGGTGTCAGGAGACCCTACAGATGGGGGATGGTCTTGTCCAGTATGGAACTGAGTCTTTGTCTTGGTAAAATGTAGCTTTCCTACAAAATAATCAGAACCTAGAGAAAACGAAACTGCCTATGAAAATTTTAGAAGCAGGTGAGGCAAACTGGGAAATAAAGCACCTTTGGTAACAGAGGGACAGGGAGATGACCTTAATTAAGACCAGAATGTGGGGCAGACGGGGGTTTACAGAGAGTTGGCTGAAGAGGCTAGAACTTGAAGTGGAGCTCATTTCCTAAATTCCTAGGATAAAGACTCCCCGAGGCATCCCTCCCCTAAAGCAGACTGCGAAGAGGGAGTTTGAAGCAGGGCAGCCGATGGACTCTGCACAGTGGAAAGAGGGACCCAGACCCCAGATGTTCCCTTAAGTGTCTTTTGCTTGTGTTTCAGAGGAGGAGGGAAGTAACAGTGTGGAATTGTACTGCTGACCCCTGGGGCACTTGAGGTGTCTGGGACCCGGGTTAGAGAGAGGGCCATGGAGGGCTTGGCCGGCTAGGGTTCCTCTGGCCTTCAGAGAGCTTTGACTCTCACTTGTGGCCCCCAAACATGGGCAGTGGTACTAATGTTCTCCCCACCCCTCCCTCCTCCTGCCTCTGCCCCACTCCAAGGCTCCATTCATGCCTTTGCATCCACCCGGAATTCCCTGAACCCCCTCTAGTGGACCTAAATCCCAGCCAAGCCTCATGTTTCCTGGGAAGCTATGAGCCCTTTAGCTACAGTTCTGGCAGATCCTAGATGCTCCGACCCACCTCCTGGGTCATGGCGTGTATCTGTTTCCCTTGTTGGCTCCTCTTCCCACCCTAACCCCCTTCTGTTCTTTAATTTCTTTTCAGGGCACTTCCCCACCTTATGCTTTTGATTACTAACCCCATGGTAGTAACTTTCAAATCGAGATGCCTGCTGTCAGCCTTTCTCAGGGTCTGAGACATCTATGTCCAGCTGCCTTCCCTTTCGTTTGGTCTCCTGATAAGACTCTCAGTGCTCTGGAATCTTGACCTTTTGTTCCCCAGTTGCACTAAAGAGCATCATCAAATAATTGCTTCAACCAAGCAGAAGCCTAATTGTGAATTATCTCATTAAAAAATCCGTTGTATATGTTTTATTGGAAACCATACTGGTTTTCTTCATGAAATATATTCCACATCTTTCTAAATTGTTCTGTCTACCGGCAACGACTTCTAACCTTCACAACTGTAAATACTTTTTAAAAAATATTTTATTTTTTAAAATACTTTATTTTGGGGCTGGAGAGATGGCTCAACGGTTAAGAACACTGGTTGTTCTTGCAGAAGACCTGGGTTCGAATTCCAGCACCCATATGGCAGCTAACAACTGTCCGTAACTCCAGTTCCAGGGGATCTGACAGCCTCTTCTGTCTTCCGTGGGCATTGCATGACACGGGTGCAATACATGCAAACACATAAAATAAAAATAATAAAAAAATTTAAAGTACTTTATTTTTATTTAATGTGTATGAGTGTATTACCTGCATGTATGTGAGTTCACTCATGTCGTGCAATGCTGCAGAGGTCAGAAGAGGGCTTCAGATTCCCCTGGAACTGGAGTTAAGGATGTTCATAGCCGCCATGTGGGTGCTGGGAATTGAACTGGGGTCCTCCGCAAGAGCAGTCAGTGCTCTTAACTGCTGAGACAGCTCTCCAGCCCCACAGCTGTAAATATTTTAAGACTTCTAACTTATTGTCTCCACCTGTTACCTAAATCAATCATTTCACAAAGCCACATGGAATTTTAGAAATGAAATCATGTACTCCTCTGCCCAGAGCCCCCCAGTGTTTCACACTGAGAACAGGACATGACTCCAGATCCTGACCTAACAATCTGTCCCATAGTTTTGTTTCTGATATCATTTGTGATGGTTAATATTCTTAACTTGACAGGATCTTGAATCACCTGGGAGAAAAACCTCTAGTCCTGTCTGTTGGGGAGTTTCTAGTTTGGGTTAATAGAAGTGGGAGGGGAGGGCCCACCTTTACTGATTGTGGCGGGGGCACCACCCTGACTGTGGGGGCACCATCCTAGAGACTGAGTCCAAAGAGGAAAGCATGCTGGGCACCAGCATCCATCTCTCTCTGCTTCTTGACTGAGGATGCAATGGGACCAGCTGCCTCAACTACCGACATGTACTTGATTCAACAGGATGAACTGTGCTTCAAACTGGCGGCCAAAATAAATGGCTCCTTCTTCAGGTTGCCTTTATCAGGAGTTTGTCACAGAGAGGAGGCAAGTATCTAGCGTCTCGTTTTACCCAGCCTTCTGTGTCTCTGGGCCCTGATGACAGCCCCCTAGGGCCGGCTGCTGCTTCTGTCTGGGGTCTCCCTGCTCCTCTACCTGTGTCTGGCTTTGCTTGGCTAGGTCTCAGGTCAAATGTCACCCCCTTAAATAGGCCTTTCTTCACCCCCACTTTAATGCAGCACCTTGACTACTCTATCACTTGGTTTTTTTTTAAGCTTCATAGCTCTCAGCACACCTTGGTGCTATTTGCTTGTTTATGTGGCTTGTTTATTTATTCATTCAATTACTTATTTGAGACAGGTTCTTACTCTCCCAGGCTGGCCTTGTCTTTTTTTATGTGGTACTGGAGATTGAACCCAAGGGCTTTGCGCTTGTAAGGCAAACACTCTACCAGCTGAGCTACATCTCCATCCTTGACTTAATTTTTTGTTGCCTATTTCCCTCACTAGCATGGAGATTTCCGGAAGGCAGACAGCCTCTTGGAGTCAGGCATCCCAGGCCCAGGCACCATAAGACACAATGCAGTCCTCTAGGAGTTTATTTACTGATTAAGAAAATGAGGCGGGCCAGGAGAGAGGCTACTTGACTTGGAACCCTTTGATTTTCTTCTTTGGGAAGGAATTCTGGACTATAGTCCATTTTATTCAATAGGCTTTAGTCTGTACATTTTGCCCAAGAAGCGTCCACTGAAGCTCTTGTCCTCTTCTTGCTGTTTCAATATGACTATTATTACTGAACATTTACTCACTATTGAAGAGGTGATTCCATCTGGTTTTTATATAACTGGTGACAGCTTTTACATTTGGGCCCATGCAGCCTTCCCTCAGCAGCTGAAGAGACCGAGAAGCTGGCAAAGAGCAGGAGGCAGGACTGCAGGGCAGGGCCAGATGAGTTACAGCCCATTAGGGGAAGTCTTCTTTCCAAATCTTGTTTTCTAGTACACAAAAAGAGCTTAGTAATTGCAGTCTTCCTGGGCCTGGGAAACAATTTGAAAGATACAGGAGATCTCCAGCATTTATAGTTAAAGGGGAGGTGGCTGCCACTCCCAGGTTTTTTTGTTTGTTTCATCTATCAAATACCTCAGAGCAAAGCACTGTAGGGCACAAAGAACGGCCAGATGTGCACTGTTTCCACCGCCACCCCTGTGCCTAGTAAGACTGATGCACAGAAATGACTCTAGGCACAAGGTACCGGGTTAAACAAAGAGGTATGGGGGTGTGATGCATTCACAGATGGAAAGTGGTCTCAATGGGAGGCTCCTGAGACTGGGGAAGTGGGCATTTCACAGAAGGGGCCCTAAAGGAGGGGTCTGCAGAGTCTCCAACTCAGGGGCCAGCACAACTCCAGAAGGTTGTGGGAAGCAATGTGAATTTCTGACTTGGGCCGTCCTCCATGACCCTTCAGCAGTGATGTTGGGCTGACCTGAGCAGCAGGCCCTGAGGCTGCAAGGCACATGTTTCTCCTCTCAGACTAGCCTGCAACAGTTACACAGGAGCAGCGTTTAAAAGCACAGACATTTATTTATGATTGTTATTGATTCATTTTGAGCCTTTTCTTTTGTTTTTCCTCAATGGGGGTTCGGTCTTGGCTTCCCCTTGGGACCCGTCTTGGAGTCCAGCCCCTGGAGTGTCGCAGGGTGCCTGGGAGTAAAGCTTGCCCACAGCCACTATTTTCAGTAGCAAACTCTTTTGCTCCAATTAGCACCGTCTGTGCTGCAGCTCAGTTCCTTCTGTCTTTCTTTCCCAGAATGAAGCTCCCTAGACTTGGGGGCAGACCAGAGCCCTGAGGCCTGGATCCTTTGGGGAAAAGCAGGGGAACAGCAGACAGATGGGAGGTAGCTGAGGGGCTTCTGCCAGAGAACTTTCAATTCTATTTTCATGTAACACAGACAGAAATGGAAGGCAGCTGGAATTCCCTGCGTTACAGACCGGAAGGGCCTTCGACAGCAAGTACAAATGTGGCATAACACATTAGACAGAAAAAAACAAACCTGAAAAAGCTGGATTTTAATTTTAATTTTGTTAAAGAAAGTGCAAGTTCTATTTATTCTCCAAATGGAATGAATGTTGTTTGGAGTAATATGACTGCGTTCCTTCTTTTGCATAAACAAACTTTCACGACACAGGCTGGAGGTAGTTGGAGTGAGTAACCCCTTCCCCCAAGGCTGACAGATTTAGCAAATAAAAATTCAGACCATGTAGATAAATTTGAATTTCAGATAAAAGATGGTTTTAATACAAGTATATCCCATGCAGTATTTGGTGTTTATCTGAAATTCAAATTTAGTAGAGTGTCTAGGTTTTTAACAGGTAGCCCTTCTGTCCACAGTCTGTATTTTGACTGTGTCCACCTGGGAGGGAGGTCTGGCTTCAGGGCTGTGCTCTGTCCTCCTGGAATTTGACCCTAGGTTTTAATTCCAGGGTCACTGTGCAGGGCCTCTCTTGGGTAAGTTTCTTGTCTTGTGGTATGAGTCCCTGGCCTCTGTGGTCACCCAGAAAAGTTCATGTGATGGACTTAGTGACAGACACATGCAGGTGTGATCTTTGTTCCAAAGGCACAGAGAACTGTGATCCCCTGTGTTGGCCATACTGGAAATATCCAGGAGTTTAACAGAAATACTGATGTCTGAGTCTCAAGCCTAGAGACCTAAAATTAATTGGTCTGAGGTCTGGTCCATTTCCTGGAATTTACAAAAATCTCTAGATGATTCTAATGCATATCAAAAGTAAAGGCCCAAGGCCCCAGAGCTGCACATGTGGAAAGATGCAAGCCTGGGCTGGCGTCTCAACTGTTTGAGACCTAGAGAAAGCTATTCAACCACTGAGTATGCCCAGCATTCCAAGAGGAAAGGGAAGTCAAATAAACCTCTTGCTGTATCATTCTCCACCAGTACTGTCTCACCGTGGTAGGGCTCAGGTAGCAGGTTGGAGAGTTTGCTGTTCAGATGGTCATAGAGCACCTCTCTTCCTCAGCCCCATCGTCTCTGAAACACTCCACAGAATGTTCTGTAGAACCCTTGCCTGGGAATCTCAGCAATCAGGGCACATTCAGTTCAGCTGTAATCACCCAGGAAGCCTTCGGCCAACAGCAAAACCAAGTCCAAGTTCAATGCCCCAGATACTCAATCCTCTTGTGAGATGTGAGAAACTTCAGGCCATCCTGGGATGGAAAAATGATGTCATGACAAGGTGGCTTCACATCTGAGGGGAAAGGAAGCTAGCTCCCAGGTGAACATACGTGGGTGCTAATGCAGAAAGGATGAGTGAAAGCAACAGCAAGAATGTCACTCGCTACAGTGTAGCCACAGCGCGGTGGCTGTTATTACATATCCTACTGTCTTATTTTACAGAAACTAAAGGTAGCAGCACTGGTCTACAGTTCCTTGTTCAGATCCTTCGGACTCTACTGGCTTCAAAACAGGACGGTTTCTCAGAGGTAAGCCAATACATTGTTTATAAAGAAGACCCCAGTGGCAACCGGGGTAGTGCAAACACTAAAAATAGATGTTGCGGCATAGGTAGAACGCTATACTAAACCAGATGGAAAGCGATGCTAAATCCTCAGCCACTTCCGGTCAGGAGTCTGTGAACAGAGAACTGTGGGACTCTAATACCTAACTTCATCATTTATGCAATGTTAACTGTTGGACAGTGTTCCAAGCACTTCAAATGCATTACCCCACTTCCAAATCTCAGAAGCCCTGCCCGTAGAAACTTGTTGTTACCACGTGTGCAAAGAAGCTTACAAGACTGAATGCCTAGCCCAGTGTCCATGGCTCTTGAGTAGAAGAAACTAGGATACATTCTGTTCTGATTTCAGAGACAAACTATTCTGCCATGGATGCTGAAAGTTGGGAAATGGAGAAGAGAGTGAAAACCTGGGTAGACAGGAAAGGGCAAGGCCATGATGGCTTTTCTACAAGTGTGCGCACCATAATTAGAGAGCTTGCATGACTTTTCCTGGTCATGCATCTCTGTGTGTGTATGGGGAACTGGATTTGGGGTAGGGGATCAATATGCATGTTGCCCTATGCTTTTATGTATTGGTCTCTCTTTCTCTGTCTCCGTCTCTTTGGTCTCAAGTATTCCAGGCTGGCCCTGAACTCACTATGTAGCCAAGAATGATTTTAAACTTCCGATCCTCCTGCCTCTACCTCGCTAGATCTGGACTTACAGGTGCATATCACTATACCTGGTTTATGTGGTTCTGAAGGTCACAATTGGGGCTATGCACATGCGAGGCAAGCCCTCTCCTGATTGAGCTACAACCCTAGCTACCGTTCCCTTCTAGGTCAGGAGAGCTACTGTGGCGATGCCTTTACTATTGGCAACCCAGAAAAAAGGGATTGGAAAGGCTGTTCTGTTATTAAGCTTCTGTTATTCAGAGTCGTGTGAGGGGGATCTGTTGATGGAGACTTTCTGATGCAGGCCCCGAGTAATGAGTTGCTGTACAGGAGCTCAGCACAGAAAGCTCCTGCAGGCAGCGCTTTGCGGTCAGTGAACTTCATCTTGGTTCATTAATTTCTGAGGGGACTGTTCTCTGCATAATTGAAAGGCATGCAGATTCCCAAAAACTCCTTAAAGAAGTTGCTTATGTCTTAGAAGGAAGAATTAAAGATAACAGCTCCTCGGTGGAGTCCTGGATTTTGAGATGTTGGTCTGCATTTTGGGAAGCCTGCATGCTGTACATGGGAGTTCCCTGATTGCTTTGCTTTCTTCTGCAATGGGCTCTACAGAGGGAGCCTGGAGGGCAGCCAGGACATCCCATGCCTGCACATGGTCAAGTTAATCATGACCCTGAGGTCTGGCATCACATCACAGCTTGGGGCTTGAGGCAGGTGGGGGTATAGAGAGACAAACCTCAACATGCCAGGGATTCATTGCAATAGCGCTAACGTGCTGTCCCGTGTTTTATTGGTCGTTTTTCATGTGTTGTTTTATTTCTTCCTGAGAGCCGCCTCTAAGGAAAGCATTTTATCTTCATTTTAAAGAAGCTCCTGGGGGATAGGTAGCTTATCCCAGGACATTTTACTGGTAGGTGGCAGAGCTGAGATTTGAACCTATGACCCCTTTGACTGTCCTCCTTGTCTGCTATGAGAATTCCAAGGGTTCTCCCTTCCTTGACATTATCTCCAGCAGAGCATGAACCCTAAACCATGACTACATTAGTTTCTATACTTGTAAGTTTTTCTTGTGTTTCTTCTGAAGCAGATATGAAAAACTCCAAGTACAGAGGTATTGGATGCAGTTGATATTCCCTAAAGTATGATTCAGGCACACTGATTCTATACTTAGACTTTATTTCTTAGGGTCTTGATTTCCTCATCTGGAAAACAAAGTGGCCTGTATAAATGCTGTGTAAACCTTTTCAACTAAGTTATGCTCTAACTTCAAGATTGACTGTCATGATGAATATTCTTTGTCAGCTTGACTGAATTTGGACTCACTAAGGAGGCATACTTCTGGGTGTCTGTGAGTGTATTTCCAGAAAAGTTCAGCTGAGCAGGGAAGACCTATGCTGAGAGTGGGCACCATACCTGGGAGCCTAGACTGACTAAAAAGGGATTCATCTCCTGCATTCGTCTCCTTCCGTTTCCTGTCTGAGTATACAGTGTGGTGCTCCATCCTAAGCTCTTGCCACAATGCCTCCTCTACCACCATGGACCACATTCCTCGGAGATGGGATCCCAAATAAACCCTTCCAAAGAAAGTTGCTTTTGGTTAAGTATCAGCTCACAGTGATGAGAAAAGTAAAGAATACAACACCCTTCCTCACTTCTGAATGTTCTCAGAATATAATACAGGGCTAGACAGAAGGTGAACACAGATATGCATAAATCCTTAATGCATCCACTGTGGTTAATTCATGGTGACTTTTTTAAACCAACAAATGATGAAATACTAGCACTCAAAACATCAGTTAACAAATACTGTCTAATCCCTGAGCAGTTGCTGGTTTTTTTTACCCCCTTTTACTAATGGGGTAGACGTGGGCCTTTAACTATTGTATATAGCAATTTCCTAATTTAACTGTTGTGGTAAAAGAAAGGAGCCAGTGGACCTTCCAACCCCGCTGAAAGCCACCCACAAACACAATGTAGTCAATACCAGTTTTCCAATGCATTATTGATTCTAAGAGGCATTTATTTCAAAACAAACAGTGGTTTTTCTTTGGTAATTTCCATATTGCGGATGCCGACTTGCTGTTGTTAAATGTTATTGACTGCCCATAGAAACAAAGATAACTTATTTTGTAGGTGTCTTTATTGAACTGAACTGAGGAAGAGAACAAGTGAGAATTAGTAGCTATCCTCATCCCAACCCCTGATGCTTGGCCTGAAGTTAATATGAGACTTTGCATCCTTCAGTCCTTGGCTCCCCTCCAGGTTTAAGGTATATCCTTGTATCCACTAGCCATACATATCAATTATGTTCACCTGTGTTATCTGCTTGAATACTATTGTTGGTGTCATGATTCAGAACTTATCGATGGGCATTTGCTCATTGATTATTTGCAGGAAACTCTAGTGTGAATGTGAAGAGTGGAGGTCAAGGTGAAACAGATAAATAAGAGGCAGGCTCTGATATGAGCCCCGCCTCATTTTGAGGAGGATGGGTTCTAAGGGCAGCCTGGATCCATGGAGCTGAGTGTCCAGGAAGTCCAGCATGTCCATGTCCACTGAGGTAGAACTATGCAGCCCAGGCCCTTGTCTTGGTCCTTCTGTAGCCTGCCTCTTCACACTTTGCCCTTTCCTCTGGCAATCCTGTTATCTCACATATTCTACTTGTCTCTGCTTGATCAACAACTCTGAGCAAATTCTCCATATCACTTTCTGAGTTGGCCTTGGCTCCCTGACTTGTAGGTACTTAGAATCCAGCCTCTCCAGCAGCACCCAGCAGTCACAAAAGATGGTCTGCTGCTCTCTCTGTGAGTCTCTCTTCACCCAATGATGTCCGAAAGAAACTTGAAGGTGGACCTGAAGTTGCTTCCTTCCAATTCCACATCTTGTCAGTTAATGAGAAAAAAACTTAAACTATCTGTAGCTAGTGCATTTTTATTATACTGTAATGTACATGCGAAACTTCCATACGTGGTGGGGGAGGAATAAGGTTCAAAGTGTAGTGTCTGCTTGGCATAAAGTTGGCCTTCTGTGTAACCCTGCACAGCTATAATAATAACCTCTATACATGTACAGTACACTGAGATTTCTTTTACAGGTATAATCCCTCTCTGTCGTTACTATGTATAATTTATAAATGATTCTCACTTCTCATAGCTCAGACTCCATCCCCAAGAGAAGTGATGTTCCTGACTTTTAACACCAGTAATCAATCTTGGTAGGTTTTGGACTTTGTATGGATGGACTTGTATGGTGCCCATGCTTGTGCCTGGCTTCATTCAGTCAACATTATGCTAGTGAGACACAGCCGTGCTGTGACGTGTCATCAGGTCTTTATCTCTCAGAGCCCTACAGTACTTCGTTCAAAGCAAGGCTGTTTTATTGTAAAGTTTGCATCTTCGCGAGGCCATTTGAAGACGTACTGAACAAGGTCAGCTTACAGGAAGGTTCCTTTTCAACAGCGTATCTGTGAAAGCAGGACATATCTGCTTGTGATATTTGAATGAACCAATCAGGAAGATGAGTTACTCAGGGGAGAAACAGACAGCCAAGAAGAAAAGAAAGGCAAAAGTGAAACTTCCTCCATCTTTGGTTTGTGCTCTTGGATATAGTTTTGAAAGAAAAGTCGTGCTTCAATTAATATCAGACAACAGAGTCAATAGAATGGGAACAGAGACGAGACGATCAAATACCAAGAACTGACTGACAGCTGCAGAAATACCCCGAACCACAGAGACTTCTCTTGATTCTAACTTTATCCATCCAACGAAAAACATTTCATCACAGTTTTATCAATGGGATGCAGTTCCCCTCAGATCATTCTGTCAATGACAAACAGCTTCAAATCATTTTGTCCACACAAATAAATCAATCGTTGATTATTATTATTTTTCCATTTGGGATCCAAGCAGGAGGACCCAGTATCTAGTAAACAAAGGCAAGAAGGGAAAAATGGTTTCTATGTTGACAAATCCTGTTGTGTAAATGTAATTTATGTCTGTTGGGGGGGTACATCCTGAAGTGAGGAGGAGTAAACAGTTCTAGAACTTCAGAGACAAACTAAAATGCATGCGTTGAATGGAAGTGTAACCGTTTATCACCCCTCACACATAGTTCCCAGTCCTTCCCTTTCATGTGGCTCACTGCACTGACATCTGTTTCCCGTTCTTTGAGTATATAAAATTTTGAGAAAAATCAAATCCTGAGAACTTACACAGAGGAGCAGGTATCAGCCTTCAATGGGGAGCTGTGGGGGCTCCTGAGGTATAAATGATGCTGTGCTCTCTGGGCTTACTGTTCTTTCTGAAGTCATACCTGAGCACCTGTCTGACCTCTATCTGAGCACTGTCGGGAAACCTTTCCCCAGAGCCTTTGAATGTGCCCATGTCTGGGTGGTAGTGGGAAATTTGGTTTTTACAAATTTAAGTACCTTGACTTTGTGTGTGTGTGTGTGTGTGTAGGGGCATGTGTATAGAGGCCAGAGGATAGTCTCATGTCATTCCTCAGGTACCATCTACCTTGTTTTTGTGAGACAAAGTCTCTCATTGGCCTGAACTTTGGGGATTCAGGTAGGCTGGCTGGCCAGCAAGCAACAGATCCATTTTCTCCTCCTCCCCAGTGCTGGGATGATAAGCAGGCACAGCCATACCAGCACTTTTTAAACATGACTTCTAGGGGGTTGAACTCAGGTTTACAAGGCAAGTATTTTGCCAACTTAGCCATTATCCCATCCCCACATTTAAGTTCTTATTCATGATAATAATCATAAATATACACAGCAGGTCTTCTAATTAGTGTGCAAGGTAATTGGTTCAGGCACTGATGAAATCCTCCACCAGGACCTTCTGTGGAGAATGGTCCTTTCCATCAGGCCAGTTAGGTCAAGCTCGTTCCTTGGCACAGGACCCTAGGCCACAGGCCACGCTTCTTTGTCAGCGGATTAAGTCCTGTTTGTGACTGTGCCCTGAGATACCAGTTCTGATGTTAGGAAGGGATCGTGTCTTTCTGTATTGTTCCTTTTTCCTCCCTTGGAGCTTTTTCTCTTTGTCAGAAGCACAGATAGAAATGGTCTGATGACTGACTTTCCTCTCATGATGTTACCTTTCATACACCATAAGGGAAAGAGCCAGCTGCATTTTTTGGGTTTTGTATTTATTTTTATATCATTGTGTATGTGTATGTAGGCTTATCCCTCTGTGTGTATGTGAGTACGCATATTTGTGTGTGTGAGTGTGGACACACATGTGCCATGGTATGCAGATGGAAATCAGACAACTTCAGAAGTGTATTTTCACCTTCTTGGTTGAGATGGGATCTCTTGTTCACTGGTGTATACACCAGGCTAGCTCATGAGCTTCTGGGAAGTCTCCTGTCTCTACCGCCCATCTCCTCTTGGTTTGCTGGTATTATAGGTGCATGCTATGACATCCAACTTTATGTGGGTTCTGGAAACCTGATCCCAGGTTCTAAAACTTGATTGCAAGTAAGTGCTTTACCCACTGAGCCAGCTCCCCAGCCCAGAAAGAGCAAGTATGGCACCTCAGTCAAGATTTATCTGCCTGAAGAAGACCAGGACTACTTCCAGAGAATTGTTTCATTCTCTAGAATGAAAAATAAGCACAGGTTAAGTTTTCAATGTGGCACTGAGTTCCACATATAAGGCTAACCTGGACTTCAAACTCCATGAAACTGGTGATTTCACTGAATGTCTTTGTCTCTGGTACAATCTACTTCCTTGAAATGAAGAGAGGCTTTACAAAGCCTTTTTGCATGAGGAGAAAGATGGAGATGATGATTTGTGGGTATAAAATTAAGGCACACATGGAGTTCAATGAGATTGACTCAAATCTAAATTCTTTCACCTAAATAAGAAGCTGAGCAAATAACTATTTTTAGTTATTTAGTTAGTGACATCCCTCTGATATTTAAAACAATGCTTATTCATTAAAAAACGAACAGGCAGGAAGACATATGAAGAGGTAACACATCTATTTCAATCATGTAACTACTTAGCTAACATTGGGTGAAGTTTTTCTCCACATTTTACTCTCTCCCATGTCTGTCTGTCTGTCTGTCTGTCTCTCCCTCCCTCTTTCTCTTTTTCTTCCTCACCCACATTTACTTTGTTTTACAAATTTAAGTTTGTGTTCATGATCTGTGGGATAAAGTTATGAATTAGATATTTCCATTTAATACATTATGAACATCTTTGTTAGAATCTTGGAAACATATTAACCAAAGCCCTGTTTCTAGGGCATGGACGTGCTCTTTATTAATATTTAAATGAGACATACAGCACTTGTGAGCACACTAATACCCATATCTCCAGGCATATTTTAAATTATTTCCTTAAAAATATTGTTAAAAGTTGTTTTTAAAACTTTATAATGTACTCCATTAAGTCTGAACCACTATAAACTCCCATTTATAATAACTGGGGGGTGCACACTCCCAGTGAGACATTTTTAGCACTGAAGAAGATATCACTTTTGCTGAGCTTTTGTAACTTCATACAACAGTTCTTAAGTTTAGACCCCCTCCCCCATCCATGCCTCCCCACCCCCCACTGGACCTAATTTATTCCGCCATACATGTTAAGTCCTATCCAGTCAAGCATTTGTACCCAGATGTCCTTCAGTGTAAATTCATCCACTGGAGTCTAGACAGCCCACCTAGAGATCATATGTAAGGCATACTCTCCCTCGCCCAGTAGCAGTCAGTCTCCAATAGTTCTCAGTCTAGGGCTGGCCCCTCACCCATTTCTTTTATGCCCCTCTGGGCCTTTGTTTATTTGAGTTGACATGGGTCTTGTGCTGATGTCACCATTGCCACAAAGGAGTCTCTGCTTCCCTGTGTTCATGAACCAGCCCTGACTCTTATAATCTTTCTGCCCTCTTGAAGAAGGTATTTTTTAAACAAGGGAAGGTAGTGTTTTGAATGAAGACTAATAAATGTATTCCTATTTATCATTCCCCTATTTTACCTATTCCCCTGCTTTGAGTTCTTTCTCCTTTGTGAGATGATTGCTCATATCTTAATGATCTGTAAATGTCTCCTCTCTGTCTCTGTCTTTCCCCCCTCTGTCTCTGTCTCTGTCTCTCTCTCTCTTATAATTTAGCTATTGGCTACATATATTCTTTTAGCTATTTCCTTTTGTTTAAAAATTACCAATTTAGGGGACTGGAGAGATGGCTCAGCAGTTCAGAACAGTGACTGTTCTTGCAGAAGACCCAGGTTCGAATCCCAGCACCCACATGGCAGCTAACAACTGTCTGTAATTCCAGTTCCAGGGGATCCAACAGCCTCTCTGTCCTCCGTGGGCATTGCACGACACGGTTGTATACCTACATGCAGGCAATACACGCATACACATAAAAAATAAAAATAAATAAAATATTTTTAAAAATTACTAATTTTTCCCCTACAAGCAGAAATTTTTGATACTTGCTCAGCTGGTAATGATTTCTTCCTTTCATTTTAGAATAATACACATTTTTCTGTTTTTTTCCTTGTCTCCCTCTCTTTTTTCTCTTTTATTTTACTATTAGTGGGTCAATACCTGGGGGGTATAGTTTAGGACAGACAGCTAACATTTTCCTTTGACTCTCAGACAGTAACCCAGCATAGAACTGGGAAAACGAACAGCAGACCCCAATCTTATCTAAAGAATATTGACAACTGTTTGCTGCTAGATGAGGAACAGCTGACGTTCCTAAAACAAAGACCTCTACATAGGCTGACTAGATTCAGCAGACGGACAGGCACTGGGGAACAGCTGGAGGTGTCGACAACACAGTGGACAGTAACAGGGATGACAGAGTATATGGGTGCTAGTGGGGGCGGGGGAGGGGGGCTATGGGAGGGTGCCATTTGGGAAATGAGTAAATGAGTATATAGATGAATAAGATTGTTTGGGATGTTCTGTATGAAATACACACAAAAAAATCAACAAATAAGAGTTATATTTGAGGCAGAAGCATAAAAATTTGCTTCATGTTAATTAGTAGAGGTGAAAAACATTACCATTGAAATCTACCTGATGACTTTATATCCATACACAAGTGCCAAGGATTGGAGTGTAACCGACTGTTACTAGTAATAATCAGATACAAAGAGATTAGAGACACATGTGCAGTCTAAGTGTTAGTAGCATTAAAAATTAGTTTTTATGTATGAGACAGTATATTTTTAAATGAAATGGAGATCTTTTTTGAAGGTTAAAACCTCATTCAATTTTATGTCTTACAGGGTTTATACTGAGTTCAATATTGTATCACTGTATTAATTCAACTGTGAACCTAAAAATTTACAGCCAATTTTGAAAAAGATGCATCATTGCTCTGGAAATTGTTATTGAATACATTAAAGCTGTAATGAAATGCTTCTTCTCATCATGTGGTTATTAAATTTAAATTTTTTTTTTAAATTGAAAAAAAAAATAAATAAAAAGCTTCTGTT
>NW_008337322.1:4584042-4586560 GCF_000622305.1 Nannospalax galili | reverse complement strand
TAAAAAAATATATATATACTCAATTGCCTAAAAACCATTTAGTAGATACTTTCTCCTTTGACCTGCCATGTGATCTTGGTCAAATTTTCAACTGTAATTTGTGGTAGGGGCTGTTCTGGAAGCAGGTTCCTATAGCATCCATCCATTTGACAATTCTTCAACATTAATTACTAGGTTTTGTAGTTATAAATGATGTCACCCGGCAGTGTTACTCTCCTCTCTTTGTTCTGTTTTTTCAGAAGACTTATGTTAATCTGGACTTAAATATTCCTTTTAAAGGGAATTTTGTCATTTTAATTGAAATTAATTGAAAGTTATGAATTATTTGGGGAGAAATTATATACTAATAATATGCAGTCCTTTTGAAAAAATTATTCCCATTCTAGAATCTTTCCCAGTTCATCCAAGACTGTTACAACCCTCAGTAAAGTAGAATCGTTTTCTTTATCAAGTGCTACATTTATTGCTAGGTGGTTCATGTGTCTGTTTGTGGAAGGCCAATGTGGAGCGTATATATTTATGCATGTTCTCATTTTGTGTTTGGTCACTTTTTATACTTCTTTCAATTTTTCTTTTTGCCTCCTATATATAAAATCTATCTAGTTCTCATGTTGGTCACTGGTGACCTTTCAAGTGTTTTATACAAGACTTTATGTGATTTGTGTCCCTGTCCACAGCAGTATAGTCATTTTCCAGAGTTTCTCATGTGTCAGATGTCAAAAGTTAAGGATAGACTGCTTTAAAGGAGTCTAATGATGAGATAATATTTATACTACTTTTGGAAATTTTTTTCCATATGTGTTTATATACACATACATAATTTTTGTATACATAATAATTATATACATAGTTATATCTAAATGAAAATTTAACTGAGAATATTTTACTGAAAAATTTAAGCACCTTTCCTTGAAAAAATCAAGGCTGTTTACCAGTTGTTCAAAGCGAAGCACTCTTTAAAGCACTCGCTAAGTGTCTGAGGTCCTGTTTACCTAGTCTTGCTTGTTTATAGCTATGTCTTCTGTGCACTTAGATTTCCCGTTGATTTCTCATTCAGAATTTTTAGGTTTGTATTGTCAATAACTGTGATCTAGAGACCTGTATAAATGTGTGTGTATGCACAGGTATGCACACACTTTCTCCATCAAGTTTATATATTACGTTTATGGTAAGCAATGTAGAAATAGTTTGTTAAATGAACCGTGACATATTTTGTTTAGCATGGACATTGTCTATTGAGAGTTTAAGAGAACTTACCTATGCACCTACGCTGTTGATGAGGTAATATTTACACTACATTTGGGGATTTTTCTTGGTGGTTTTTAATTCATTCAAATCTTTTCTTTTTTAAAAATATTAAAAAAAATTTTTTTTAGAAGAAGCATTTCATTACATACTCAATAACAGTTTCCAGATCAAAGATACATCTCTTTCAAAAGTGGCTATAAAATTTTTAGGTTTGCTGTTGAATTAATACAGTTATACAATATTGAACTCAGTATAAGTCCTGTAAGATATCAAATTGAATGAATTTTAACCTTTAAAAAAGATCTCCATTTCATTTTAAAATCTACTGTTTCTTACAGAAAGACTCGTTTTTGCTAATAACACTGAGATGTTGGTGCATGCATCTCTAATCTGTATGTATCTGATTATTACTAGTCATAATCAGTTGCACTCAGGTCCTTGGCACCTGTGTATGTCTATAAAGTCATCGGGTAGATTTCAATGGTAGGGTTTATCATCTCTACTAACTAATAGGATGTAAATTTTTATGCTTCCTCCTCAAATATAATTCATTTAAAATATTTACTGATTTTTTCTTGTGTGCATATCACACAGAACATCCCAAACCATCTTATTCAACTATACACCCATTTTCCAGATGGCACCCTCCCAGAGCCTCCCTCCCCCAACTAGAGCCCTTATACTCTGATATCCTTGCTACTGTCTGCTCTGTTGTCGGCAACCCCAGCCATTCCCCACTACTTGCCATTCTGGTGAATCTAGTCAGCCTATCTAGAGGTCTTTGTTTTGGGAGAGCCAGCTGTTCCTCATCTAGCAGCAATCAGTTGTCAATATTCCTTTAGATAAGAATGGGGTGTTCTGTCAATTTTCCCAGTTCTATGCTGGGTTACTATTTGGGAGTCCTTTGGCCACCATGGCCAACAAATCAAAAGAAGGGATCTCCTATCTGGCATTGTTGCTTGTTATGTAGCCTTTAGCTATGCATATGGACTCTTATGAAATTATATTGGTCCATTTAATCTTTGGTTATACTTTCCTTTTGGGAGTTTAAGACCATACAGTTGGACCAGATAAACTGATTTATTTTTACTCTTAAGGTTGTTTGAGCATCTGTTCCTCAGGGGTCACATGGGCTTGGGAGGAGCCCCTTGGCTCCTTTCTTTTACCAGTTCCATCTATGTGAAGATAAGTCAAAGGTCCTACTCAATCATGGTTGGCTTCACTTGGAAGCATGGAGGAAATGATTCCTCTGTGTTGACCCTCCTCTTTG
>NW_008337322.1:4582934-4583495 GCF_000622305.1 Nannospalax galili | reverse complement strand
CCTAGACATATATTTCTTGATCTGGTATGTATAATTTGTAGGTATGTTGTTGGCCTAATATAGTTCCCTCTGTTTTTCAAAACTACCTAGGCATTATTTATCTCTCACATTGCCTAACCCCTCCATCATGGTTTCCCCAGTTAAGGTGCCCCCATTTCCCCCCTTTCTACCTTAATAATACCCTTCTCCTATGGTCCTACCTGTCTTGAGCTCCTTCTTTCCCTTTATCCCCTAGGTTCCTTGTATACCCTTCCCTTCCCCCTCCCTTAAACTAACCCAATTTTTATCCATATATCCCTTATTAATGCCTGTTTCCTACTGTTCTTCTATTTCAGGTTATTTCTTTTCCTTTACCTTCGTGGTTCCTTTCCATTACCCTAGTTCCTGCAGTTATGTCTGTTTGCATACTTATTTATCAGAGTATGATGCTAGGATCCACATATGGGGAGAACATATGTCGATTTTTTTTCTGAGATTGTGTTACTTCACTTAGTATAACAGATTCTAGTCCCATCCATTTACCTGCAAATTTCATGATTTCATCTTTCTTTACTGCTGAGT
>NW_008337322.1:4513011-4582618 GCF_000622305.1 Nannospalax galili | reverse complement strand
TCTCTTGATCTTAGCCAGTCTGACTGGGGTAAGATGAAATCTTAAAGTGGTTTTAATTTGCATTTCCCTTGTTATTAGTGATGTTGAACATCTTTTAAGATGCTTTTTAGCCATCTTCTTCTTTTGAGAAGAGAACTCTCAGTTCAGTTCCATCTTATAATTGGGTTACTTCCTTTCTTGATTCTCTGTTTTTTGAGTTCATTATATATTATGAATGTTAAACCTCAGTCAGATGTGTCACTGGTGAAGATTTTCTCCCATTCTGTGGCTTTTCTCTTCACTTCCCTGGTTGCCGCCTTTGATGTACAGAAGCTTTTTAGTTTAATGAGGTCCCATTTGATTCTTGACCTTATTTCCTGAGCAGTCCCTGTCCAGTTTAGAAAATCTTTTCCTACACCTATATCTTGTAGGTTATTGCCAATGTTTTCTTCTAACAGTTTCAGAGTTTGAGGCTTCACATTCAGGTCTTTGACATATTTGGAGTTGACTTTTGTGAAAGGTGAAAGATAGGGGTTTAGTTTCATTCTTCTACATTCTTCTACAGGTGGAGATCCAGTTTTGCCAGCGCCATTTGCTGAACATGCTGTCTTTCCTCCAGTGAATGTTCTTGGCCCCTTTGTCAAATATCAGGTGGCTGAAATTGCATGTACTCATATTTGCGCCTTCAATTTTGTTCCATTGATCTATTTGTCTATTTCTGTGCCAGTACCATGTTGTTTTTATGACTATAGTGCTGTAATACTGCTTAAAGTCTGGTATCGTAATTCCCCAGCATTCCTCTTAGTGCTCAGGGTTGCTTTGGCTATCTGAGGTCTTTCATGCTTCCATATGAATCTTAGGATGTTTTTTCCAATTCTGTGAAAAATGATATGGGGATTTTGATTAGCATTGTATTGAATCTATAAATGGCCTTTTGTAGGATGGTCATTTTCACCATATTAATTCTTCCAATCCGTGAGCATGGAAGGTTCTTCCATCTTCTGATGTCTTCTTTAATCTCTTTCTTTAAAGATTTAAAATTTTCATTGTAGAGGTCTTTAATGTTTTTCGTCAGGTTTATTCTGAGATATTTTATTTTTATTTTTCAGCAGCTATTGTGAATGGGAGGGTTTCCCTGTACTCTTTCTCTGATTGCTTGTTATTGGTATATAGAAAGGCTACAGACTTTTTTAGGTTAATTTTGTAACCTGCCACTTTACTGAATGTGTTAATGGTTTCTAGGAGTTTTCTGGTGGAATTTTTGCCGTCCCTTACATATAATATTATCTGCAAAAAGGGATAATTCGATCTCTTCCAATTATTATTCCTTTAATTTCCTCCTCTTGTTTTATTGCTCTTGCAAGGATAGGGGACAGCCTTGTCTGGTTCCTGATTTCAATGGGAATGCTTCCAGTTTTTCTCCATTTAGAATGATGTTGGCTGTGGGTTTGTTATATATGGCTTTAATTATGTTGAGGCTGTGGGTTTGTTATGTATGGCTTTAATTATGTTGAGGTATATTCCCTCCAGTCCAATTCCCCAATAAATCCAAGTTGAATTTTGTCAAAGGCCTTCTTCTCTGCATCTATTGAGATGACCATGTGGTTCTTGTCTTTGAGCCCATTTATATGATTTATGACGTTTATTGACTTACGTATATTGAGCCATCCCTGCATCTCTGGGATAAAGCCGACTTGATCATGGTGGATGATCTTTTTGATGTGTGTCTGTATGCAGTTTGCAAAAGCATCTTGTTGAGAATTTTTGCATCAATGTTCATTAAGGATATGGGTCTATAGTTTTCTTTTTTGGTTTTATCTTTACCTGGCTTTGGTATTAGAGTGATGCTGGCTTCATAGAAGGAATTTGGAAGTTTTCCCTCCATTTCTATTTTTTTGAATAAATTAAGTAGTATTGGATGCAGATCTTCTTTAAATGTCTGATAGAATTCTGCTGTAAATCCATCTGGTTCTGGGCTTTTTTTAGTCGGGGGTTTTTGTATTACTATTTCAATTTCTTTTTGTGATATGGGTCTGTTTAAGCTGTTAATCTCTTCTTGGTTTACTTTTGGTGGTTCCCATGCCTTTAGATTTCCATCCATTTCTTTTAGTTTTTCCAATTTAATAGCATATAGGTTTTTAAAATATTCCCATATAATGTTGTGTATCTTTCTGGTGTCTGTTGTGATTAAGCTGTTAATCCTTCTTGGTTTAGTTTTGGTGGTTCCCATGCCTTTAGGTACCTGTCCATCTCTTTTAGGTTTTCAAATTTAGTAGCATATAGTTTTTTAAAGTATTCCCTTATAATGTTCTGTATCTTTCTGGTGTCTGTTGTGATGTTTCCCCTTTCATCTCTGATTTTGTTGATTTGGAGGTGCTCTTTCTTTCTTTAGGTTAACTGGGCTAGCGGTCTGTCAATCTTGTTTATCTTTTCAAAGAACCAGCTCTTGGAATCGTTGATTCTTTGTATTGTTTTGTTTGTTTCAATTTCATTAATTTCTGCCCCGATTTTTGTTATTTCTTCTTGTCTGCTGGGTTTGGGTTTCATTTGTTGCTGGTTTTCAAGTGTGTTGGGTTGCAATGTTAAGCCATTTATTTGTGTTCTTTCCGATTTTTTGATGTAGGCACTTAGAGCTATAAACTTCCCTCTAAGAACCGCTTTCAGCATGTCCCAGAGGTTTTGTTGTGTTGTATTGTCCTTTTCATTTAGTTCCAGGAATACTTTTATTTCTTTCTTAATTTTTCCTTTGACCCATTCATCATTCAGGAGTGTGTTGTTTAATCTCCATGTGTTCATGTGGTGACTAGGGTGTCTTCTGGTGTTTTTAAGTTTTATTGCATTGTGGTCTGATAGAGTGCGTGGAATTATTCCAATCGTTTTATATTTGTTGATGTTTGTTTTGTGCCCTAGTATATGGTTGATTTTGGAGAAGGTTCCATGGGGTGCTGAATAGAAAGTATGTCCTTTGGTGCTTGGGTAGAATACTTGGTAGATGTCTGTTAGGTCCATTTGATATATGGTATTGTTTAATTCAGATGTCTCTCTGTTAACTCTCTGTCCTGTTGACCTGTCTAATGGAGACAATGGGGTATGAAGTCTTTCTCTTCTTTCTTTTTTTTTGAGACAGGGTATCACCATATAGCCCTGGTTGGCCTGGAACTACCTATGTAGACAAGGCTAGCCTTGAACTCAAGGGAATATGCTTGCCTCTGTCTCCAGATTCCTGAGATTGGATGTGTACACCAGTATGCTTGGCTTTGATTAAGTTTTTATTCATTTACTTTTCCTTAAAAACTACTCATTGCTAAGCTGACTAGATTCACCAGAAGGGCAAGTAGTGGGGAATGGCTGGGGGTGCCGACAACACAGCAGACAGTAGCAGGGATATCAGAGTATAAGGGATCAAATGGGGGGAGGGAGGCTATGGGAGGGTGCTATCTGGGAAGTGGGTGTAAAAATAAATAAATTAATTAAAAAAATTCTTCAAAGCATAAAAATTTGCTCCTTAATAATTAGTAGATGTGAAAAACATTACCATTGAAATGTACCTGATGACTTTATATCCATGCTCAGATGCCAAGGAGCTCAGAAAGTAACTGAATGTGACTAGTAATAATCAGATATAAACAAAGTGGAGATCTCTTTTTAAACATTAAAACCTCATTTCATTTTATGTCTTATAGAGTTTATAATGAGTAAAAGATTGTATAAGTGTAATAATTCATCTGTAAATCTAAAAATGTACAGCCAATTTTGAAAGAGGTGCATCTTAGCTCTGGAAATTGTTATTGAATATGTCAATGCTGGTGTAATGAAATGCTTCTTTTAATTGTATGGTTATTAAATAAATAATTTAAAAAACTGCTCATTGCATTCTTGTTATATAATTCCTTTGTTATTTATTTTATGTGTATCAATGTTTTGCGTGCATATATATAAGTGTATCACATGTATGCACAGCCTGCAGAAGTCAGAAGAGGATGCCAGATGCTTTGCAACTGGAGTTACAGACAGTTGTTAGCCATCATGTGGGTGCTGGGAATGAAACCTGGGTCACCTGCAAGAGCAGCCAGTGCTCTTACTGCTGAGGTAGTACTCCAGCCCTCTTGCTATATAATTTTTTTTACTTTATTTTTTAATTTTTAAAATTTGTTTTTATTGAATTTTTGTGTATTTCGTACAGAATATCTCAAACAACCTTAATCATCTTTATACCTCCATCCAAACTAGCACCCCCACTGGAACCCATATACTCTCATCTGTGTCAAGTCAGTGTCCCCAGACATTCCCCAGTGCAAGTCCATCCACTGAGGTCTAGTCAGCCTGTCTAGAGTCCCTCATTTTAGGAAGATCAGCTCTTCCTTAGCAGTAATCAGCTGCCAATATTTCTTCAGCTAAGATTGGGGTCTACTGTTCATTTCCCCAGTTCTGTACTGGATTTTTGTCTGCCTGATTTTGTATGGGGACTTGTGTATGCTGACAGCATTACATAGAATCATATAGGCAGGTTCCCAGGAGCTTGTGGGACTCTGTTTCCATATTTTCATGCTCCACCTCCCCAGCTCTTACAGTCTTTCTGGCCCATCTTCTGCGATGGTCCCTAAGCCCTTAGTGGGTGAACTTTAATATAGGAGTCCTGTCCAAGGGCCAGTAATCTGAAGACTCTTAATCTCCGTTTTGGCCAATTGTGACCTTTTGTGTTCCTGGCCCTCCACTGCATGAGGAGCTTCATTATTGAGAACTGGTTCCTTGTGTCTTCTTTACCCTGTTCTGTGTTCCGTGAGCCTGAGGTTGCATTGTAGATGTGTCGTTAGGCCTGGGCAATTCATAGACAATGTCTGTGTATGACCAGTTGTGGTGTTGGACCATGGATTGATGGTTTCCCTTGGCACCTTCATATTTTCCAAAGCTATGGGAACTGCCTTCAGGGGAGGTGGTTCAGGTCAGTTCCAGCTCTGTTGCTCCAAATCCTGTGTCCAAAGTATGTTCTCCAGTTGTGGTGTTGGACCATGGATTGATGGTTTCCCTTGGCACCTTCATATTCTCCAAAGCTATGGGAACTGCCTTCAGGGGAGGTGGTTCCAGGTCAGTTCCAGCTCTGTTGCTCCAAATCCTGTGTCCAAAGTATGTTCTGTCTTCAGCAGTAACATCTTAACTGCAAGTTCTGGGAGGCCATCAAGGCTGTGGCAATGGCCTGTATAATTTTGGGAGTCTCTTGGACCACCCTGGCTAACAGCTCACAGAAGGTTTCTCCTGTCTGGCACTATTTCTTATGTAGCCTTTAGCTAAACACATGGACTCATGTGGAGATACTGTATGTGTAATTTGTCATTAGGTTTTTGGACTAATATGATTCCCTCTGGTTTTTTAAAACTAGCTAGGCATTTATCTCTCCCTTCTCTCTCTCCCTGTCTAACCCTTCCACCATGGTTTCCCCATTTAAAGTGTCCCCATTGTCCCCATTTCTCCCTTGATAACACCAACCCTCTTGCTGTGGAATCCTTAAGAAGAGCTTATACGCACTACTGCTTCCTCATTTTTGTTATTATTTACTTACAGATATTTATTAGGTATTTAGATATTTGGCTTTTTCTTATAAAATCTATTTCTAAGATTTTTCAATAGTCTCATTATCTAATTCATAGCTTTAAATAAAGTGTTAAAACATCTCCTTCCTTTGGTTCATCTTATTTTTCTTCTGGTAACTCACTGGGATGATTTGTTCATTTATTATCTTTTTTTAATTGTTCATAAAACATTTTATTTTTAATTATGTATATAAGTGTATGCCCAAGTGTGGCTTTATGCATATCGGTGTAGTACCCAAGGAGGCCAGAAGTGGGTGAGGGTGTCATAGACCCTAAAGCTATAGCTACAGGCTGTTCTGGGCCCCCAGATGTGGGTGCTGGGAACTGGACTCTTTTCTGTTCTTCAAAAGTATACACTTTTATCACTGAGCTGTTTCTCCAGTGCTCATTCATTCGCTTTCATATTTAGCATCTTTATCTGCAATCACACAAAAGTTTTACATATAATTTGTACTTGTTTTAACTTATAAATAATCATGACAAAGGGCTTAATCCTGGTAGTAGTTTCCCAGGTACTTGTATTTTATTGTCTCTGCTCTTTGTCCATCGTTTACAAACCCTTTTGGCAATGTAGTCAAGATTGCATTATGGCTGAAAAGGATGCACTTTGCAGTGCTCTCTGTGTACTTTAAAAGATACAGTCTTCTGTGCTGACTGTGTGTACAGTGAGACACATGTCTGAAACGGGGTGACTTGGAATGTGAAAAAAGATACAACACAGATGCTGTGGTTGCTCCCCAGATCGCAGTGGAGTGGCCACTGCAAGACCGCCTGCTTCCATGTGAAGACTGCACATGTTCCTCCTGACAGTGTCTGGAACAGGATTCAAAGCTGGAGAAACCAAGTGAAACTTGGGAAGGAACACCTGAGCCAAATGGACAGGAAATGGACTCGGAGGGACTGAGCAAGAGCTATAAGGGAGAACAGTTTAGGGGCCTTGGGGGCAGGCCTGGGTCTGAGGCATCTGTTGGAAGGATAAATGGTTTGCCCCTTCCCTTTAATGAACTCTCGTGCTAAAGGCTGCACCCTGCTCCAGGCCACTGGGCTCCAGAGATGACTCTCCTCTAGACCTGTCAGAGAAGAGTGGTCTCTGCCCAGGCAGGAGGCAGGTCAGCTGACCCATGTTAAAGGGGCATTGCATCAGAAATGGCAGCTGCAGCAGGAGGAGGATTCACAAGGGCATGCTCCAGGCATTTAGACAAGACTGGCCGGTTTAGAAGACATTTAAATTAGAAATGTTAATTACACCTTTCAGAGTTTAGAGTGCTCTACTCTTTCCGACACTATGATCAGCCGAAATCTGGGAGAAATGTGGACAGTTTTTCTGTGAGGAGGTTCTCAGTCTTCTCTTGTTTGTCAGAGATTTTGCTCTAATTCGTTTGATGAGGACCTGGATGTGCCGATCTTAGTTGTGGATCACTCCCATAATCCACCTGAATGCCCCTTTGGCCTGCTCAGTGCTTTCTTTGCCTTTGCCGTCCTAATGTTCTTTCTGTGTGCATACACAACGGCTAAGCATTTAACCTTTATTTCTAACCTTGTTTGAGTTGTAGCTTGTGTGTTTTGTGTTTTGACCAAACGTCAAAAGGCTTTGTCTATTAATGAGGGAGTTAATGACACTAATGGTGATTTTCTGAATGGGGTACTTGTAGTTGACATCATTTCTTTGCCTTTGCCGTCCTAATGTTCTTTCTGTGTGCATACACAACGGCTAAGCATTTAACCTTTATTTCTAACCTTGTTTGAGTTGTAGCTTGTGTGTTTTGTGTTTTGACCAAACGTCAAAAGCCTTTGTCTATTAATGAGGGAGTTAATGACACTAATGGTGATTTTCTGAACGGGGTACTTGTAGTTGACATCGCTTTTCCTTGCCCTGCTTCTGTCCCCTCCTGCTTTCTCTTACCGGAGTCCAGCACTTGCAAGAATTCATTCTAGCACACCAGAAGAACCTAAGTCCATTCTGACTCCCAGGGAAAGCTTTCTGGTTCACATGTAATTTTACTCTCATGCTGTACCAGTGATTGTCTCCGAAATGGGCAGGGAACTCAATTCTGGACAGGACATTGTTTAAGGAAAGGGGCTTGTAGGGTCTGTAGGTTTCTTAAGAAAGCCATAGGAAGAGGTCTCAGGGCTTCTAGATTCCATCCCGGAAAGGTAGTAGATAACCACCTTGCTGCCTGCCTGTGGAAAGATCTTGGGAAGGTCTAGTTTCTGGATCGTCTCCCTGGTCTTCTGAATTGGAGGCCCTGTGGATGTCCTACATGTGTGTCCCCATTGCTTAAAACCAAGCACTGGGTAGCCATCAGCGCAGAGGTGCAAAACTGGTCAAAATGCTGAGAATGAGATGAAGTGCTCGGCACCAAGTTGAACATTTCCTTCGCTCCCCCTGCCAAGGCGCAGGGATGTCATGGAAGACGAGGTGGAAAGAACACAGAGGGGAGGAGGGAGAGCAATGATGTGCAAGGTGGTCTTCTGGACATAGCATGACCAGCACACTCATGAACTCATAGTAGCTGTGATTACCTGCACAAGATATGCCCCCAATCCAGGCAAAATGGAGGAGGTGCTCTCCAGGCCCCACGCCTACCTAGGAACTAACAGCAGGGGGAGAGAGAATCACTCTTTCCTTGAGGATGTGGGAAGCTAGCACAGCCGAGCCAGCCAAAGATGGAGCCCTGGCTGCCTGCCAAACCTCGTGCTGTTTACTTCAACTCTTGGCTGATTGCCAAGGCTCGTGAATCCCGCTTGTTTACCCCAACTCTGAAGTATGGTGAGCCCAAAAACAGGTGCTGCCAGCCTGATGATCTTGCTACGTGGCTAATGAGTTGCACTCTGCCTGCCCGCTGCACGTGTGTGTGCCCTGATTGGTCCTGGCTAGAGGGAGGGCTGTTGGAAACACTATATGAACAGCTGAGGTGTGTAATGGAGGGGAACAGAATAGAACAGAACAGAACAGCAACAACGAGACAGCCTCATAGTGAGAGAGAATGAAGTGAGAGAGAATGAAGTGAGAGAGAATGACGTGAGAGATATAGGAGAACTACGAACGAAGCAGCATCATAGTGGGTGAGATAGTGAAGAGACTATAAGAGAGAATAAAGGAAGAAAAAGAAACAGAAGCTTGAACCTCACCTTGGTGTCTGTGTCGTCTTTCCTGGACTCTGCTGGACAGAGTCCCAGCTCGCGACATGAGGATGTGGCTATGGGTAGCTTCCTGTGCGCCAATGGATGGCCCCAAACCCATGCACCGACAGGCAGCACTGGTTGGAATTAGGGGCATATATATATATATATGAATTTGGAAGGACAGGTCGGTGGGATATGGGACATGTCGGAGTATAGAAATGGGGATGGATATGATCCTATTTCATTGCATACATATATAAAATTCTCAAGAATAAAGGAAAAAAATTAAAAAAACTAGGCAGTTCTTTATTGCCGTTTAAGTCATTTTAAATAAGGATTTGAGCAAGACCACCAATCCAACACAAGGTGTTCGCTTTAATGTCTTCACCTTATTTCACGTTTTTAAATGTGTTCTTTCCTTTGTTTTCTGTCATTCGGATGCAGATTATTTTTAAATTTTTATCATGTGAATAGCTAGGCATATGTTTGATTTTTCTTTTACTTTTTGGAAACAAAGTCTCACTATGTAGCTCAGGCTCAGCCTCAAACTTAGAATCATCTTACCTCGGCTTCCAAAAGTGCTCAGATGACAGGCAGGTGCACTGTGTGTGGCTCGTATCTAACGTTTAATTCTGCTAAAAACAGAGTACTTGCTGTGTCGTTGAGTCTGTATTTTCCTACATATCAAAGTGAATAGAGCGCACACTGAGTTCTTCAGCTGTACCACTGCTAAGCACGTGTGTGCATGTGTCCTTTCACTCTTCACTGAAGGTCTGAGACACACAGTTGAAGCAGCTCGTCCAGTAAAGCAGAAACGGTCCATGGCTTACACTGCCAGGGGAATTAGGTCATCTTCCCTCGTGCTTTCGTGTGTTTACCTTTCCATTCACCTGTGTATGTGTGTGTGAATGTGTGAGAGTATGTGTGTGTATGTGTGTGTATGTGTGTATATGTATGTGTGTGAGTGTATGTATATGTGTGTATATATGTGTGTATATGTGTGTATGTGAATGTGTTATGTGTGCATGTACATATGTGTGTGAGAGTATGTATGTGTATGTGAGTGTGTGTATGTGTGTGTATATGTATGTGTGTGAGTGTATGTATATGTGTGTATATATGTGTGTGTATATGTGTGCATATATGTGTGTGCATGTGTTTATGTGAATGTGTATATATGTGTGTGTGTGTATGTGTGTGTATGTGAGGGTGTGTGTGTGTATGTGAATATGTGTGAATGTGTGTATGTGTGTGTATGTGTGTGTATGTGAGGGTGTGTGTGTGTATGTGAATATGTGAATGTGTATGTGTGTGTATGTGAATGTATGTGAATGTGTGTATATACATGTGCATGTGAGTCTGTATGTGAATGTGTGTATATACATGTGCATGTGAGTCTGTATGTGTGTGTGAACATGTGTGTATGTGTGTGAGTGTATGTATATCTGTGTGTATGTGTGTGAGTATGTGAATGTATGTGAATGTCTATATATGTGCACGTGTGTGTGTGTGTATTTCCATTTTGTCTTGAGTTCACACTTCTTCAGCTGCTTAGACTCAGTTCTATATTTAAATGCCTTTGGGACACACCATTGTCCCTGTTGAGCTTCCATCTTTTATCCTAAATCATTTGTCCCAATTTATTATTGGATTAACTGATATGTTTTAGGTCAGTTTCTTCTCTCATATTTGGAGCTATGTAGAAGTGTGACCCTGAGTCTTTTCCTTTTTTCACTATGGAGGTTCACCTTAATTTAAACCCAGATTTTGTTAGTGACTTTTATTTACACAGTTAGTTCCCATGGCACAAGACTCCTGACAATATCCTTTTTATAAATATTGAAAACATATGGACTTAAATTCTCTTTAATCATCCATCCCAATCTCAAACTGCCTCTCCAGAGACAGCTACAGGAATATTCTGTATGAATCTTTCCACAATGTTGTCTATAAATTTACATATGTGTTTGGATGGCCTCAAATTGCTATGGTTTGACTTGTAATCTTTCAACTTTATGTTGGTATGAATGTAGTCTTGTAACTTCTAGATTTTACTTTTAGTACACTATTCAATAAATTACTTGAGGTATTTGGTATTTAGGTACAAAATAAGCTTTGTGTTAGATGTATCTGCCAACTGTAGGCTACTGTAAGTGTTCTGGTCTTGTTAGAAGAAAGGGTAAGTTACCTTATGATGTTGGGTTGACTAAGTGTATTAAACACATTTCAAGTTACAATGGATTCATCGGCAGATTTCTCCCGAATAAGTTGAGGAACACCCACACCTAAACTACAGACAACATGTAGTGTTATTCCAGGCACAGGGTTGACTGAGATTATATTTGGAATGTATTAGTGATAAAGGACTTTGTAGTTGGATGGCAAACAGGTCCAGAGCAAACTGTTTTCTTAAGAAAGTAGAGCCCTCTGCAACAGCAGGCAAGGGGCTGGTGACTGAGGAGGTAGATGCTCTACAGGAAACAGAAGCCATCTTCTAGTTCCACTTCAGCTCCAGAGCTCTTGAAGCTGGTGGAGATGCTTCCTCTGAGTCTCACCAAGGTATATTTATTACTTAGGACTTTTAGGTTTCCTCCTATTTTCTCATGATTTTTATAAATGAAGCTTTGGGAAAAGTGAGAATTTCTACTTACATACCAAGAGGCCATGATAGGGAGAATGGTATTCTGATATTGAACTGGAGAGATGTAGGGAATGAACTCTGGGCTTCACTGATCTGAACTTGAGAGAAAAGGATGAGGATTCTCCCACTTAGTCTACCTTCTGTGCCCAGTTTCTTAGGGATCCCATAAGATTTTGTTTCCCAAGTGAGCCAATTTAGTGAGAACATGTTTTCCCATTTTAATTGCTCCCATAACTTCCGAAGAGCATGCGATTTCCAGATTATCACACTAAGCTGCTGTCGTTCTGGCAACTGCTCAGGAAGCTCTGTCTCGTGAGCCCAGGGAGCTGCTGTGGGTAGTAAGTTGAGCCAGACTCTTAGAATTTAGGGAGACAGAGCAATTTGCTAACTCGTATGAGGTACATGATGGTAGAAAGCTGAAGACGTGGAGACTTCAGCATCTCCTGAGTCCATGAGTTCCTAATCTCACTGTAGGGATTGCTTGTTCATCTTCCCCTATAAGGATGCATGTTCCGTGATCACAGGGTCTTGTCTATCTCATCATTTCCAGCCAAGAGAAGACATTTGTCACAGAGAAGGCATTCAACAAATGCATTTAACTTGTTGAATGATCTTCTAGATTGAATCTCTGCTGGTGGGATATGACTTCAACTGTGTCAGTGTCTTGCTTGTGTTAGAAAAGCTTCTAGGATTCTGTGAAGTCAAGCTCTGCAGCTTGGGGTCAAGGGAAGGTCATTTCTTTATATTCATAAAAGATGATGCTCATATAGTAAGTAGTGAGACAGAGGTTAAGTGTGAATACAGACACATCTTGATTTAGTTTCTAATTACAAGTTGCATAAATAAAAGGTAAGAGGGACGTGAGCTTGGTAAGGATTTGAGAAAACACTGTTTTGCCAGAATTATGAATTAACATGACCAGATGCTAAAAAGTAAAAATTAATCATGGGCTAGCACATCCATATGAGTGACACCAGCATTTTCTGTGTCCATCATTTAACTTGTACTAACCACGTACCAGGTACTAAGATGCCTAGTGCCTTTTGATATGTGGTTAAAATTTTTGATAAGTTTTATGCCTGTTCTATGGAGAAGCTGAGATTCTGAGCGTTGAACTTGTACCAGACCACAGATGTGGAATGCAGTGAGATCACGTGTATCACCACAAGAGCTGTTCTTGAGCAGGGAACAGTGGATACCCTATGGGGGTCTGAACATTCCTGGGATACTGTGGTTAAGAGTCATATTTTAAGATATATAGTGCCCAAGAAGTAGCTTCATAGGGAGGCCGCTAACATGGTAAGGGATGAAGAAACCTTGTTTTGCAGGGAATATTAGAGACAAGGGGGCATTTGGTGCAGTGATGGAGGGAAGAGGAGGTCAGAAATGAAAGGATGCCAAGTCCAAGAGAGACCTGTCCTGTATGGCTCTGCATGGCAGAACTGGAAGAGCAGATGGAAGTTACAGTGGAGCAGATTTCATCTTGACACCAGAACCAATTTTCTGAAGATTAGAGATATGGGATGCAGCTCCTGAACTCCCTCCCTCTCTTCCAAGCCTGTATAGCCATCTGTCAAAGATGTTGGGTTTCAGGAAAGAGTCTTTCTCACCTCTAAGCATCTAGGATTATTTAAATGAGTTTAAAGCATATTTAAAAGAGAGGTAATGACTATTTGAACTGATTTAAGACGGATCTTCAGGGCAGGGAGGCTTAGTACACCGTGCATGCCTTTCATCCTTTTGAGCATGCAATTTCTTCCACTGGGGCTGTAACCGAAACACATTTGAAGTCAGAAAGGGAAACTTGTATTTCTTTTGAACCCCGATCCTCTTTAAAAATAATAATTCTCAGTTGATTTCTCATATGAAATTTACATCAGAATCTATCCTAAACATTTGTGTTTGGCCCTGGTAGATACCAATTATTTTAGCCCAACCCTCCTTAATCCCATCCTGAACCAAGGCTGTGCTCCTTGTGGTCCCTCCAGCCCCTCCATACCTAGGTGTACACAGACATTGTGCAGGTGGGCATCATCTCCGTTTGTCACTGATAAATCCAAAGGAGCAGCAGAGAAAAGAGGACTGGAGCAAAAGGGTGTTTGATTCCCGCTTCCCACCAGCTTCACGGTGCAGAGAGGCTCTGGGAAGTGCTAGCTGAAGCTGGATTCTGTGCCATTTTGCAGGGTGTTCAAAGGGAAGATCAAAGCTTGGCATAAAACTTGAAGAGCTGCATTCCCCAAAATCGTCTTTCTGTGGTCCTGAAATCCCACAGTCAGAGCACTGTCTTCTGAGTTGATGCTTCACCCAGAAGCTGCTTGCACTGGAGGGTCTACGGGGAGTTCACCTGAGAGATGAAAGGCCACAGCTCTTGATATCATAATCCGGACAGGAGTCCTCACCCATGAGACACCAGTGGTCTGCTGCTTACTGGCTCCATGCCACGCAAGGCCCTAAGCTGCTTATCTTATTTAATAGTCACATCACTGTATCTACACTCTGCAACTCACAGAGGAGAAAACTGAACCCAGAATGGTTAAATGCTTTTTCTACACAGCTAGTAAATAGCGGAGTCTGAATTTGACTTCAAATCTACACGCTAAACTAGTAGGTAATACCACTGATAAGACCCTTAAATATAGTAATTATATGGTTCTCAGTCATAAGAGAGAGAGAGCTCAGCACAAGAACACTGTGTGTGATGTGTGTGTTGATATTTACTGTGAATTAACCTAATCTTCACCCTAGGTCAATTGTTAATCTAAAATTTGTTGAGATGGCTAATGTAATCCTGAGCGATAGCAAGGTCACCATTAACATTTTATTATTTGCCTCAAAGTCAATTGAAGTATGTATCACTAACCCAACTACGTTCCCTCCCTCCTCCTCCCTCCTCCGCTTCTCCCTCTTCCCTTCTTTCCTTCTTGGGTACCCAGTTACTTCTAAGTCTGATACTGTGTTAGGTACAAAGACACAAGGATGAACACATTTCAGTCTGTGTCCTCAAGGACCATCCAACCAGGAGTTTATCTTTCAAAGCCTCCTGTAAGATTAAGCATCCCCGGGGGGGGGGGAGCTGGAAAATAATTACTATTCATTGTGGCAATGGTTAGAAAGGAGCAGACTTTCCAAACTGGTATCTTAGGGGGCACTTTTTGGCAGGATGTTAAGTAAGTATACTATGAGAAAGAAGTATTTTGTGTTAAAATTAGTTTAGAAAATGCTGGGTTAAAGAAAATTGAGTTTTTTTCTTACTGGGAAATTTTCATACCATTCTAAATGCTAATGAGCCATGTGGATCTCCAAGAAAGAACACAGTTTCTAAATCCATTTGCCCTCGGAACCTTTCTTAGCATACTTAATAAATTTGTTTCCCTCTTCCATCTATTTACCGTCTACTCACCCATCTGCTCATCCATCTACCCATCATCCATACACCTAGCCACACATGCTTCCATCCATCCAGTATTTCTTGATTTTATCCACTATTTACTAGACATTGAGCTACATACACTTGGATATCCATCAGAAAACAAATGTGTACAGCATCAAGAAAGCACACAAATACATGACATTGTCAAAGTGTGGTTGGAGTCATAGAAGATAACCATGCATTGAATCAGAAGGAGAAACCAACCACAAAAACAAGGTGATCCACTTACGTCAGTTCTGAGGAAGCCCTCCATGTGCGAAAGACATTCACAGCCCGTATTGTGGGGAGAGTGCGCGCCAGTTTTGCAGAAAGGAAGAGGAAGAGCCATCCAGGAAGAGGAAACAGCAAGTGCCAAGTGTCTGGACTGCAGGAAGCATGGCAAGCTCCGAGAACCGAGCTTCCTCCGGAAGTTCAGATCTGCTTAAAGGCAGAAGCTGGACTTGACACATTAAGAAAATTAGACTCATCCTCATGAAATCATGGAATTGGAGGAGCCTCTGGCAGCATTAGTTCTAAGCCCTATCCAAGGGATTTTTGCCTGTCAAGCCATGGGGCTAGGCTGTCTGACTGTCACACGTTTCTTCATCAGCACCAAACACAGCTGAAGAAGGTGCCGCCCATGACATTTCTCTTTCATATGAAATGAGGACCAGTGAAAATTAAACACAAGGCTGTGTTTTTGAGGAGAAAACTGTTCTCAGAGGTGCAAATCCCAGCATAAATGATTGTGGCTGGTGACCTCCACTCCCTCCTAGAAATGGGAAACTTGTCTGCGGGGAGAATTTGACAAAGAATCTAGTTGGCTACTCTTGACTCAGTGGTCAGGGAGGGGAGTGTGGCTAACCCTGATCCTTGAAGCTTGACTGCTTTGCTCCCAGAGCTTTTATCTTTCAATGCCTCCTGCAAGATTAAGCATCCCCAAACACCACTTTTTATGGTCTGTGGCCTGGTTCAAGGAGTTAAAATGGATCTTCTTTACTGTCAAATCAACTGAGAACCTCTCAGCTAGTTATCGGGCTATTCATTGTGGTCATCATTTTCTCCTGGCTGACCTTCTGCCTTCTCTTTGCCTTTTCCCCTAACAGCTGAGAGAGGTGGTAAAAGGCAAGCTGCATAAAGCATTACTTTAAACAGCTGAGAGAGAGAGAGAGAGAGAGAGAGAGAGAGAGAGAGAGAGAGAGAGAGAACTCTTGTTTTGCCAAATAAAATAGGCTTAGCTCCAACCCAAGTTTTGATTTTCTTTCAGCCCCTGTCTGGGTACCAGACTGTGTCTTGAAAATCTTCAGTGTCCTCATCTGCATGCACAGACAGAACTAGTGCTGTGAAGTAATAACAGTCGTGGTCACCTGGAGCCGTTAGCAATATCTGCCTAAGGCTAGGAAACGCTCCCCTTGGGAGCCTGCCTCTTCTGGCTTGCTTACTCTCTGCTGGAACCCCTATTCTTTAAGGACAAAGGAGTCTCCCTAATCTTCCCTTCCTCTTTTGAACTTCCTGGTACTTAGCTACATATGGTTTCCTTTTGAAATGGAAAGCTTTGGGATTGGAGAGATTGCTCAGTTGTTAAAGTGTTTGCCACATAAGCACACAACACACACAGTTAACAAATACAAACATTTAAGAGTGAAGATTGAAGAAGGTTCAGAGCCAGGAGTCCACCATGTCCTAACATTTGGTAGAGTCGCACCATAGCCATTGCACCCCCAGTCTTACAAATCATCTGGGAAGCCTTCATCCTTTCCACTGTAGCTGCCCCACAAGTTCCTGGGTAAGGTAGAGAATGGGCCACCGAGGCACCTTTCCTGATGAAAGTGCCTTCCTTGGAGATACAGCAGGACAACACAGTGCTTATGGTGCTTAGGCTTCTGATGATAAGGCCTGGAGGACAATGTACTATGACCTGGTTTGGCATGGGATTGCCACAGCTTTGCCCCAGGCTCCAGCATAGACTCTGATTTGCTATGGATGTTTGTGCCCTCCAGCAACTCATAGGTTGAAATTTTGACCCTTACTGCAATGGTACTAAGATGTAAGGCTCTTTGGGAGGTGATTGGCTCTGCCTTTGTGGATGGGCTTGTGCTCCTAGCAGACTGGTCAGAAGGAGCTGCTTTGCTTCTTGTCCAGCTGAGGATGGTATGAGAAGGTACTATGCCTGAGAAAATGGGCTCCATCCAGACACCAGGTCTGCTGGTAACTTGATCTTGGATTTCTCATCTCTCAGAACCAAGAGACACGAATGCCCACTGTTCATGAGCTATACCGTTTACGGTATTTCATTACATCAACCCGAGTGTTCTAAGACAGGCTCCTGTAGAGCACTCACTTCTGCCGGTGGCTGGAGTCCGACTGCTTATTCTAGAAGATTGCATTCAGTGTTGGAACAGGCAAAAAGATGTTACTTTCCATCAACTAGGAATTTCAACCTGTTATTCCTGCTGCAGGAAAAGAACTGATGTGGATGAGCAGGAGAACAGTTGCTTTGCAGGCGGCAGAGCTAGAGTTTAGTCCCCAGAACTGAAAAACAGCCAAAAGAAGTGACTAAGAGTGGGAAAGTACGGGAGGAGGAGGAAGGGTTGTTCTGCATTCCTCCAGAAAAACTGCATTAGTAGCTCAGTTACACTGTGTCACATGACTGCCTCCAATAGCAGGGAGGATCAGAAAACTGTCTGTGAAATGGGTACCCTGACTCCCTGAATTAAGTTAGAATTTGTAGGAAGGAAAAGACAGCTGCTAGGCAGCTTGGTGTCTACTCTTCCAGGAGTCAACTTTCCTTCCCTTCTCTTCTACTGAACTCCCATTCCTAGAAAATTTTATCCCATGGATGTCTCTTCTCTGTTCCTCCTCACACTACTAGAACCAAAGTCAAGACCTGACTGGGGCTGGGCTACCCCAAAGGACTCCTTTTCCCAAAGGACCCTTTGATCCAGTATCTCCTCTTCGGCCAGATATCTTGATCTCTAATCCAGGGTCTTCTCAGTGCAGGAACCTATTCTCAGTTCAGGCACAAATGCTGTAACATGTGCCACACAGGCAGATCCGCAGCATTGTTTTAAATCAAGGCACCACATTCATTTTGTTTCTTGGGTGGCCTGAGTTGGGCCCTCTGGATTAGAACACAGCAGGATGTTCAACCTGCTCTACCGCCATCCAGGTCTACACACCTTTTATCTACCACACAGCCGCAGGCTGACACCTTACTCTCTTGACACAGAACACTCTAGCTTCAGATATGAATGCTTTCTTAGTCTGGCAACTCTCTGACACCCTAACTCAATGGTTCTCAATGATCCTCCCACTGACTTCAGAGTTCTTTGACAGGCTGTGGCTTAGATGCTGATAACTTTCATCTTTATTATGTCCCCTTCCTCCAAAGGAAATGCCAGTGTTAGCTTGGAGAGTGAAACCCTTCCTAACCGTAGTGAGACCTGAATTAAAGTGTAAACCCTACACCCTCTAGCCACGAGCAGAGGCCCTGAAGTCACTCATCACTCGCCTAACTTCAATACCTGCTGGTGTCCTTGTTCATTTGACACTATGTCAAGTCAGACTCAACCTGACGCTGGCCTGCCACACTGTGGAGGAGCCCCACAGCTTTCTCACCATTTCACCCTAGACATGAATCTCAGATTTATAAACACACAATTCCTGAGAGTTATTCTGGCTTCCAACTAACCTCCAAACCTGGCCACTGACTGATTCCAAACCTGGACCCAACGTTACCTTGTAATCATGATCACATTTCTTCTGCCTTGTGATCAGTGCTAGACTCTGTCCTTGGTCATAGACTGTCCCATTTTCAAAATATTATAAATGCAAACTCTGGCCACAAATGGAACCCAAGGCTGTAGCTACCATCCAATCTCAGGCTCTGGCCGTAAACTAGAAAGATTTCTAACCTAGTAAAAACCAGCATCATCTATACACATGTAGATGTCAAGAAACCAGTACACAGCAGTGCGAACCTGTGTCTCAGCTCCAGCAGTGATCAGGGCACTGTTGTTTTTGGTCACGTCCCTATTTACTCTCCTCTCCCCTTCTTCTAGTTTACTCCCAAGCAAACACAGACACTGTTATGCCCCATCATCTACCTATGTGTCAGGGTCTTGTTCCAACGTGTTTGGGCTCTTTTGTAAAAGGTTTACAAATTGTACCAATACACAGCTAGTCTATATAATACTTAACGAAACTTCATCTTGCCCAAATATCTAGTAAATAAATGGTCACATTTCTCAAATTGTTTCGTATATGGATATTTCCAGTTTCTTTTTTTTCCTTAAATTTATTCTTTGCCAGTTTCATAGATGTGTATAATGCATTCTGATGACTTTCAGCCCCTGTCATCTTTTATCTCTCCTGGCTCCATCAGCCTCACCATTTCTCTGTAAAGCCTACCTCCCGTTTTTATGTCGTCTTTGTTTTGTGAGTCACTGAGTTCAACCAGGGCAGCCAGCTTAGGCATGGGTGTGGAGCTCACCACTGGAGCATAGGGGACTTTCTAGTACTAGGCCACTGAAGACATTGACTTCTCTTCCACAGCATTTATCAGTAGCCAATAGTTTCCCAGGGAATGGGAGGGACCCTTCCCTATGTATCACTGAATGTTGGCAAGCACACTGTAGTGAGTTTTGTTGTTAAGTACCTTATGAATAGTTTACATGTCTGGTTTCTTTTAATTTATAGTTTTATAGCTTTTACTTTTCATTGCCATTGTAGAAACAACTAATTGATAGCTATGAGGTACTAACTGTAAGGCCGTGCTAGCCTTCAGTTCTGGTCATGCACACTTCCACAGAAGGAAGGCTCTGATTGTGAAGGATTCAAGACGGGGGTAGGTGACAGTGTCCCTGAGCACCACCACTGAGTGTGAGCATGTAGAGTTTCTGCCTGCTCACTAGTGAGGAACATGACTCACATCAGATGGTGTCCAGTGTTCTGTTTGTCCTGGTCCTTCTGTACTGTCGCTGCCACGTCCGTGTGTCATGAAACAGCAGCAGGAGGATCAAGCAGCCTATGTGAGCAGAGGAAAACTCTCAAGTTATGCGCATAGTACTAGTTGGTGATACCCCTGCCCATTCCTGCTCTAGTCAGGACAATGAGCTTGACCCAGAATAGAAAGCACAGATCTCAGAGCAGTAGTGGCCAACGTGCCCATATACTAGTCAGTTTCATCACTTAAGGTAGTTCAGAGAGGGAAGAGAAATCCAGACAGGAAGGACCCTAATTCTCAAGTGGCCTGGCTTTGGTGATGACCACTCTGCTTTTTCTGTAGGCGGATGGCTTGTGTTCATTTGAGTGCTAGGATTTTAGAAGCATTTGGCATGATTCGTGTTGAATAAAGTTACAAAACCCCAAACCAGCATCTTCAGCACCGCTGTGTTGCCTTCAGAGAGCGACGCTCAAATCCTCGGCCGCTTTGCGAATCTTTGCCTGTCGTGTTCCAGCTTTTGACAGACACATCTTCCTCTCTTCTAAAGGATTCTTCTCCAGGCAGACTGAGCTTCTTGCTGCCTCCCAAACAGGCCACACGCTTCCTCTTCGTCCTGCATCTGCTCACTTTGTTCCTGGCTCTTGCTCTGTTTCCCCGACTCTCTCTGTGCATAAGTCATCCAGTTTCAGCACAATGATACCAAGAACAGGTCAGAACTACAAAGGGCTACAGGAGTGGGTCAATGGAACGCAAAGTACTGGTTCAAAGTGATGAGAATCGTGGGTGTGGATATGTGTATCTGTGCACATGTATGTGTGCTTGAGTGTGCATGCATGTGGAGGCTGGGGCATTCTCCTGTGTCATTGCTCAGACACAGTCCACCATGTTTTTTGACACAAGGTCTGTAACTGAGACCTGGGGCTCACCAATTAGGCCAGGGTGGCTGGTCAGCAGGTCTCAGGGATCCTCTTGGCTTGGCCTCCTCAGTGCTGGGATTACAGGCATGCATGCACCAACTATCCAGCTCTTTACATGGGTGCTGGGGACTGAACTCAGTCCTCATTCTTCACTGAAGCACTTTACCAACTGAACTATCTCCCCAAACCTGTGAATGGAATTTTAGTGCTGGACGATTTCTAGATGTTTTCTGGCTGGAGGGGTGTGAGCTGGGAGAGGCCGAACTCTGACCTGGCATGCTTATAGTGGTGGCTCATGTCAACAAAGAAAACTTGATGGAAACAGGTTGAGCAAAATCAAAAATGCACATCTGTTACCAGAGCCTTTGGATTCAATAGTAGAAAACACTTATTTTGATTTGAATTTCTCTGGATTTTAGATACCATTTTCTCTCTCAAACTAGGTCATTTGAATTATCTGCTGATAGTTCAAATCTGTAGATAATTTGCTTTTACTCACATTCCTAAGAACTAATTACCTGTACATATAAAATGATGAAATCTCATTATATTTTCTTTTAAAACTCTGACATGCATTTAATTACATTAGTCAATTATTACTGTACATGCTGAGGATTTGCTATTGACCAGCTCGTGCTGAATATTCACTGCACAGATGTGTAACTTTAATTAAACAAATGTGATTACACACATATCAATTTTTATTTGGTTTCAAAGCCCAGAATCTAAAAGTGATGCAGTTGGCAGAGCTCTGTGGCGTGGTACTGGTTCCTAGGAACTCAGAGAGAGGCACTTCACTGAGGGAACACAGGGTACCTGCAGCTCAGTGTGGGAGACTCAACCACAAGTGGGTTTTTGTCAGTGTGTAAGTGCCTTAGAGTGGACCTAAGCAAGGAACAAATAAACTAGCTGTGAATCTTCTTTGCACATCTTTAGCTTTGTTGTCTTCTGTGTGGAAATGAGGGACCAGGCCTGGAGGACCCAGACGTAAGCTAATCTAAATTGAGACTAGGAGTTGCTTTGGAATGGATGCTAGATTAAACAGGCTGGTTAGAATTTGTCTTTAGGATCAGAAGTGAACAGGACAATAGAACATTGAACTTGATCTCTTGGTCTCCTTCTGCCCCATCCTTTCACCAGCTAAGCCATGAGGTTGGATTCCAGGATAGGTATCTGTCAGTGGCTACTCACAGTCAAGTTTCTGAGACAACACAAAGCCTTAAAATCTGAACGGGTTTTATGAACTGGAGAGGTAAAACTCGATACAACTGTGATAACAACACATATTAGGAACTTAGTATAACAGTCTAGGTATAATAAGTATAGTAAGTCAGGGTATTGGTCAACAAAGACTTACTGAGCATTGGCTTCTGGGAAACGAAGACGGTGTAGTGTGGACTAGCTGTTTTCCTAGGTTTCACACATAAGGATCACCATGCTGGTTCTCAAGCCTATGTTTCTTGTCTGAGTGTATGGGTGGCACCTGAGCAGCTAATTCAACTGTCAGGTGAGTCAAGTGTTGTGGTGAGGCTCCCTTGAGGTCCCTTGATGCAGCAGCATCTCTGAGGATGATGTTGAGAGGCAGATGTGTCAGATCCCTACATTTGCCCAAGCATGGAGAGTTCCCTAAAATGCTGGAGAGAATGCCATCCACTGAGGTGCAGAGTGGCTTTGCAAAAGGAGGGGCAGTAAGTTGTGAGAAATGAAGAGGGTAGTGATGGGTAATATTTATTGACAACTTAACTATATTTAGAATCACTTAGGAAATTTGCCTTTAGGTTGTGTCTCCTCTGTGAGAGTGTTTCCAGAGAGGTTGAGCTGAGATTCGCCTTGAATGTGTGTGGCTCCATCCTTTGGGCTGTGATCTGAGTCTGAATAGAAAGGAGGAAGTAAGTGGAGCATGGTCATAGGCTTCTCTCTGCTTCCTGACGGGGGATGTCATGTGACCAGCCACCTCATTTGCCTGATGCCATGACTTCTCCATGGTCATGTACTGTATCCCTTCTTAAACTGTGAGGCATACTTAACCCTTCCTTGCTTGGGTTGTTTCATCAGATATTTTGTCATAGCAACAAGAGAGTAATGTAAGAGCCTGTGCTAGAAGCAAAGAGGGTAGGATTCACAGGTCATGTGTGGCACCAGAGTACAGCCCAGTGCTAGATCCTGACCAAAGCATAGGGCAGTGCTAGGTACTGACCTCAAATTTAAGGTTTTATGCTGCAGCCTCCAGAATGCTGGGACTGTAGGAACCTGTAATTATATTACAGGGTGATGCTACACTGTTCCATTTGGCTTTAACCTCTTTTCATAAAGGGTCCTCATCTAATGGTGACAATGAAGTCCATGTCACTGTGTTGTCACAGAGATTATGAACCATATATCTGATGCCTGGGATTCAGAAGGTTCTTGGGAAGTTGCTGATGGTGATGAGATGGTAGAGCTGGTCAATATTGCAAAAGGTTGCTTTTACTCACTTGGCCTGTTCCTTTCCTCCCTTGACCATGTTGCACACCATTGGCCCAGCCCCATCCCTGGGAGAAGATCTATGATGGACACATTTGTAGAGCTTTTAAAGAAAGGTTGTCTGGTTCAGCTCTCTTCATGTAAAAGGCACAAGGAGTTTGAACTATGAAGTGGCAAATTTAGGAATCATATTCAGGTCCTACTTCAAGTTAAATGCTTCCTAAATTGTATTTCATATGGAATGAATGGTATGCGTCACCCATAGAGATATGCATTTGAGAAGAGGACTGGGGGAGGATAATGATTAACTGAAACCTGGAGTGGGAAACCCGTGCATTTCTGTTTGCTCAAAGGAGACATGGGTGAGATACAGTTACCTTCCTGGCAGCTCCTGGATTATCCCACAAGGACCAGCATTTTTGATATGGATTAGTCTTGGATTTTTTTCAACTCATGTAGCTTGGAATATTGATCCTCTTTGGGGGTTGAAGCATTAATCCTCATGCATTAGAGGTTGACGCTTTGACTCCCTTTCCCATTGGAGGCTGAAACACTCATTTCTTCACCCATTGTAGGTTGAAGCGCTGATCCTCTTATACTCTGGGGGCTGAAGCTTTGACCTTTTACCCACTGGGAGATGAAGAATTGGCACCCTTATGCATTGGGGGTTGAGACACTGACTTCTTTATCCACTGGGGGCTGAAGCTTGCTCCAGTTAAGTTCCCCTCCCTTCACCACTGGGAGATGAAGAATTGGCACCCTTATGCATTGGGGGTTGAGACACTGGCTTCTTTATCCACTGGGGGCTGTATGAGTACCACATACATAGTGAAATTTTCTATGCGTGCCACCCTGGAGGCAACCTTGGGCACTGGCCTACCTAAACCAGCTAATTCATGGCCCAGCTTCAGCTTTACGTTAGTATAACAAGTGTCATCAGCACGGTGAATTATTTGGGCCTCCGTTTTCCTGTTTCCTATATTAGTGTCATTTATCTCACACAGCATCATTCAGACCACTCAGGCTATTCTCTGAAACACCCTGATGCTCCAAACTCTGAGTTGAATGTACCAATTTTTGTTGAGGGAGGTGTTGGTATTTTACATGTTAAAGACTGTGAGCAGTTTCTGGCTTTCCGCTGCCCTCACAGCTGCTGGCTGGAGGCGGAGTTAACTTAGCTGTGACGCTCTGGCTTGTCTGTGAAGGGATGCTGACTCCTCTCTTGCTCTATTTGTTCTACCAGCACAAGACTCATCTGACCTCTGACCGGGTCCCCAGTACTTACGGAATCAAAGCTGGGACTCCGTCCTGCTCTCCTGATTTCCATAAGGGAGCTGAGGGCTTAGCCCAGGCTCAGTCCTGCACCCCAGCCCCACCCAGTTCCCAGCTGCTGAGCTCATCCTTTTTGCTAGGGCCAATTCTAACTAAAGCCAGACTTGTGGGAAGAAACACGCATGCACGCACAGCCAAGCCTGGGGTTACTTACCCAAAAACCAACTCGCTCTTCTTCCGCTCCAGTTCTTCAGCCTTACCGAGAACAGGGGTGAGGAGAAGAATCAGGACTTACGCAGTGTGTGCAGAGGCAAAGAGATCCTGGACAAGAGACAGGCGAGCGCTTGCCCTCCACTGTGTCCCATTGAGGTCTGCCTTTGGCTGGCAGCCCCAGGCCACCTGACTGAGGTCTGGTCCACTGGGAGCTCTTGGTTTTTCCTCCCTTGGGGTGGGTCACTGTGAGTTGAACCCAGCTTTGTGGGGGTGAGGGCTGGGCTGCTGGCCCACTGTACCTCATTATGTATTCCTTCATTGTTTCCTATGCAAATTAAGTTAATGAGAATTAGGAACATAATGGAGCCCATTCACCGTTCTAGTCGCTGGAAAATGGGTTTGACTACCAATTTTCCATTACAGCTGTTTTGTAATTACCGTGGAATACTCTGAATTCTAATGGAGATGCTGAGCTGCCTGACAGCCTCTTGACTACTTTTTTTTTGAAAGGTTAAAAAAAAAAAACCAACTAAAACTCTATAACTTAAGACCTCGTCTATCACAGAGCCCAGGTTTGGCTTTGGTGATGGAGATGTGGGGTATTGCAGAAGGGCCTGCTTGCTTACCAGGCTCTTTACCTTTGTTGTGCTAGTTTCATGGCTGTTCCACAATTATCCTTTCCCTTGGAAGAAAGTAGAGTCTGAGGTCACAGACAGGAGTGGTCCTCCGGAGCAGGTCAGAACCAAAGCTCACTGCATTCAACTGATCTCCAACCAGTCCCTCTCACTCCATCAAACATCTCACTCACCCAGTGCTGAATCTAAATTCGACAGTGGTTGTTACCGTCTCTTCAGGTGGTTATAACAATGTGCTACCATCAGGTTTGTGGTACCCCATCTGGGGCACCAGAAGGTGCTGTGGAAATCACGGCTCTCTCTTGGGTTCTTAGGCTTTTCAATAGAAGAATTTAAGAATAGACTGAAACAGAAGCTTGAGAGTTTTATTAGAACTTCAAAGAAAAACCCCTGGCCAGTAAGCTGTAAATCTCAGCAACTGCCCAGAGATGGAGAAGGAAGAGAAAGAAGAGACAGTCCATCTGAATCAAGCCAGCATGGAGACCCAACAACCACAGGACAGGGAAAGGAGCATTGGAGAGAGAGCAAGGAAGCCCAAGGTACCAGAGAGCATGCTCAGAACAGCAACAGCGAGAAGAAAGGAGATAGTACCGTTTTCTGAGAAATTCAGAAAAGCAGGCACACTTATGAAGCTATAAGTACGTCAGCTGCAAGGGGATGGGAATTCTGGGAAGGAACAGTGCATCATTTCATTAAAATGATAACTATTCTGCCTCTTTAGCATGGCTTCAGGTGAACCCACCTTCCAAGGGATGGGCCTGGCTTCCTTGGGGGGGCGGCATTTAGCCAGGTTACTGGCTGCCAAACTAGAATGTTAGTTGTCTACCCAGACCAAAGATTTCATCTTCTTGATCGGAAGGAAATAGTTTTCCCTTAATGTATCTTTACTGCTGCGTCAAAAGTGCTATGAACTAAGTGGGTTAAAAAGCAGAGACTTGTTATAGTTTTAGAGGCTTGGAGTCCAACATCAAGAGGCCAGTGGATTCAGTGTCTGGTGAGGGCCTTCTTCCTGTATCACCGTCACATGGAGGGGGTAAGGGAGTCCTCCTGAGGCCTTTCATGTGGTACCAATCCTACCCACAAGCCTCCTAATCACCTCTAAAGGCTCACCTCCACACCTCCACACAGGAATTAGTTTCCTCATGTAACGGGAAGAGGCACAGATACCATCTTGGGCGTTCCACCCTGACCTCCTCAAGTTCATGGACTCCTCATTTGCTATTAACTCAAAAGCCCAAAGTCCCACCTAAGTATCATCTAAATCAGATATGGTTGAAACTCGGTCTGAATCATCCTGAGGCAAATTTCCTCTCCAGTTATGAATCTGTGAAACCAAGCATGTTATGAGCTTCCAAAATGCAGCGGGGTGACAGACACAGGGCAGACGGTCCTTTCCAAGTGAGAGCACTAAGCAATGGGAACAAAAGATGGAGCGATAGATTCTGAGCAAGTCCAAAACCCAACAGGGCAACTTTCATAAGCCCTTAAAACTCAATAATCTAATGAGGTATGAGATCTTAACTTCAAATTCTAAGTGAAGATGTTAAGACACTAGGAGGTTAAGAAAAAAAAAGCTTGTCCATTGGTGACACACATAGGGAGAGGGAAGGTCAGGACTCAGGTCCGGGGGTCCGGCTTCCCAGATCAGAGCTGTTACTCCTGAAAAACATATTTTTTTAGGGTTAAGGAGAGAGGAAGAGGAGGGAGGGAGGGAGGGGGAGAAGGAGACTGTGAGATGCTTTCTGGAACAGTGGCATGCAGATTTTCAGTAGGAGGATAGACATGTTACATCCTAGAGGAGAGATCTGGGCTTGGAAGGCAGGGTTGTGGTGTCGGTGTGCAAGACCTGGGATGTCATGAAGTTTCCCAGAAGAGGTGAGTGAGGAACCATGGCAATACCAGTGTTTCTGTGATGCCAGAGAAGGCACAGAGAATAGGCTAAGAATAGGGTAGACTAGAGTGGGACCGAGCACTTGCTCAGCTGGCCATCTTCAGCTGCCCTGGTTCCTGCGCTGGGGTGTGTCAGGACTCCAGGATGGAGGCAAGATTTCTGCAGGGCAGCTTCCTCACCAGAGCAAAGGCCCAGGGTCTGAGGAGGGACATGGTGAAGCTTCAAATCCCTGAAATTAAAAGGATGCATTTTCAATTGCTTCTCCAAGAATGATACTCTAAAGCAAGACGTTAACCAGGGGGTCTGAAGAAGCCCTGGGAAGGGAGGGGCTTCATTTCCCTGCCATGCTTTCCTGGCAGCACTTGAAAGTCACTTCTTTGTTTCAGTTTTTGGGTGCTGGGGATCCGAACGCAGGTCTTACACTTGCACAACAAGCACTTTGCCCACTAAGCTGTCTTTCCCTCTTCCCCAATTCCCCATACTTGGCCGGTTTCTGTGATCTGGACCAATCATCTTCTGATGCTTGAATAATTGCTCTAATGTACTTTGCACTTATGCAATAACTGTGCCACACACTTTAATTTCATAAGAGTCAATATTGCTCATGTGGACCTACAGCAATGGTGTCAGCATGCACAAGACCATGCAAACTCAAGCAGACAAAAACCCAGCACAGAACTGGGGAAATGGGCAGCAGGCCCCAATTTTAGCCAAAGAACCATTGGCAACTGATTACTACTGGGTGAAGGAGAGCAGATCTTCTTTAAGGGACTCACTCTAGATAGGCTGACTAGACCCCAGTGGATGAACTTGCATTGAAGGATATATGGATACACTAATATGACTCGCTAGGCTTTAACATATGTGACAGAATGCATGAAGTCTGGTGGGGTGGGCTATAGGGGGGTTCGGATAGGGAGGGGCTTTAAAGATAATTAAAATGTTTTATATGAAATGCACAAAAATTCAATAAAAATACACATTAAAAAGATTAGATTCAGAAGCATATAATAGAAAAGATCATCTGATTTCCCCATAGAGATGCCAGGAGGTGGTAGCCACGGTTAGCTTGGCGCTTGTCCAGTGTTCTCAGGAATCCGGGGTGCGCTTTCTATCTCCTTCACTAGGTACAAGAGAAAGAGCTCAAGAGAGGTAGGACCATAGGAGAAGGGTTTTAGTAAGGGAGAAAGGGGGGAAATGGGGGCACCTTAAGTGGGAAAACCATGATGGAGGGGTGAGACAATGCATTTTTTTTTTAAAAAAAAAGAAAAAAAACAGAGGCAACCATATTAGTTCAACAACCTACTGACAAATTATACATACAACTAGTTCAAGGAGCAAAATATATGTCTAATCAAGGTTTGTCTGAGAACGATTGGTTTTTGCCTAAGCTTTATATACACAGCACATGGTAATTAAAAGTACCAGACTGGTGGAATTAACCTTCTTAGATGTTTAACAGACATACTTTGAGGCCTATAATAATTTGGTCAGAGGGACATAAGGGACACTTTTTGCTCCTTGCCCTCCTAGGTCGACTAGTTCCAAGGGATTCTGAAAAGCTCTCAAAATGTCCTGTAATGGTGGTGGGTCACCTGTCCTCTTGATCAAGGAGGCCGAGGAGACCCCATCAAATGGACTTGAACCACTGTCCAGTTTACAAAGAAGAGGGTCAACACAGAGGAAACAGTTCCTCCATGCTTCCAAGTGAAGCCAGACACGGTTGAGTAGGACCTTTGACTTATCTTCACATAGATGAAACTGGTAAAAGAAAGGAGACAGGGGCTCCTCTCAAGCCCATGTGACCCCTGAGGAACAGATCCTCAAATGGACTTAAGAGTGAAAATAAATTGGTTTATCTGGGGTGCCTCGGGGTGTGCGGGATTGGGCGATGGCTGCTTTTTTTGTCTTGTTCTCCTAGGGTCACCACTTGTCCCCTTGTTCACCCATGTGACTCCATGGGAATGGCTGCCAGGTCCATGGAGAGGCAGGTATGTTGGGGCACCTGCAACCGGTACTGGTGGTGCTGACTACAAGCCGCCACCGACGAGGCCTGCTGAGTGGGGAATGGCTGGGTGTGCCGACAACACAGCAGACAGTAGGAGGGATATCAGAGTATAAGGGCTCTAGTGGGGGGAGTGAGGCTATGGGAGGGTGCTATCTGGGAAGTGGGTGTAAAATAAATTAAAAAAATGCGTGACAAAAAAAAGAGGCTGTTTAACAGAATCATACTCAAGTTCTAATGCCTTGTCTCCCCAGAAGGGGGTGCTATATTGGGAGGCTGTGGAAACTTTTGGATGCTGTGTCTAGCTGTCTGAGGGAAGAATGTCATTAGCGGTGGGTCTCTAAAATTTCAGCCTTCTGATTTCAGGGCATTCTCTGTTTCCCAGCTGGCTGGGATGTGAACAGCCTCTGCCTCCTGTTCCCACTGCCGTGCCTGGTGCTGCTCCAACCTGCTCTCCTTGTTATGAAAGGCTGAAACTTCTAGAACCATATATCAAACAAACCCCTCCCTTAAACTCAGGAATTCTGGTCACAGAGATACACTAATACACTGTTCATTGCTGTATTTAGCTTGGGGTGTTGTTTCCCTGGACAAAAAATGGGTCTCTCTTACCAAGAAAGGAGGAGAGGAGGAGAGAATGGATACTGAATGGTATCATAGCCTCTCAGAGACCTGAGGTCCTGTTTCTGTCAGAAGCCAAAGGATGATCTCAACTCTGGCTCCCTAGGTTTTCTACAAAGTTGTCAGCAGGTAAAAAGCTGTATTCAAAAATGGCCTAGAGGGGAGGTTGGGCCATTCTGAAACCAGTTCCAGGATATCTGGCATGATGACAGGCCCATCCGGTAATGAAATTTGAAGACTGACCCAGAGAAATTTCTAAACGTCTAAAGATAAGCCATTGGCCTGGGCGAGTGTTTCTGTTTACATCTGCTGCAGCCACTGAAGGAGAAAATTTCTGCTTTGTGTCAAAGGGAGACAGACACCAGTTTGAACAGAAAAGGGGGCTAGCTACCTCTCATCAGGACCTAATTCACACTGAGGGAACATTTGATCCTCTGGGCTCTGAGGGAAGTTTAATTGAAATGCAAAAACCAAAGGTCAAAACCATGTAAAATTTAAAGGCCATTTTTACTATTTGACAAGGAACAAATTGTAACTTTATATTGCTTTTAGATGCAATTTTGTTCAGTGAAATTAGATTATACTCAACTAAAGCACCTTCTTTAGAGCTTTTAGATTAAATATTAGAACTTATTAGAAGGACCTTGATTTCCTCAGTAAATACCAAGGAAAATATTTGGTGGGAAATGCAGCTGCCTAATTTGCATTAATACAAACGAGAACTATTAAGCTTAGTTGATTAGCATATTCATATGTACTGTAGGCCCCATGTATTTAAAACAGATTGTGCTAGATTCTGATTACAGACTCTGGTATGTGTAATGCTGCAAGCTTGGTGACAGTTGACTGCTGACTGGGGATCAGGGCACTGCTGGGAGATAAAATATGTTTTCTCTCTCTCTTGTACTCTCTCTCTCTCTCTCTCTCTCTCTCTCTGGAGGTCAGTGTACAAACTTATGTTTCAGTCTCTCCTCCCACCTTATTTGAAGCAGAGTCTTTCTTTGGTTGTTTGTTGTTGGGTAGTCCAGTTGCTGGCTCGTGAGATTCCAGGAATCCTGTCCCTATCTTGCCTCAGGGCACTGGGATTGCAGTGGATTCTGTGGATTAGAACTCAGGCCTTTATAAGCACTTTACCCTCTGAGCCATCTTTCCAGCCCCAGGAGGTGATTTTTGAGCAGACACTGGACTCAGGGTTGTGTCTCTAACCTGGCACCATGCAGAGCCATCCTTGTCCCAAAGGTTCCGAGGTGAACTGAGTTCCGCAGGATAGAGCCTGTGTTCCCTGGGTGCACGATCTGTCAGAATCCACATGTGCATTCCTCCTTTTTCTCCTTTCCCACACGCCTTTGTTCTGTGCCCGTCACAGTGCAGGCATGGGCTGGTGAGAACAGGAGCCCAAACTGTGGATTCCTGGTTCTGTAGCTTGGTCCTTTGACTCATGCAAGTGTCTTCCCAGGGAAGGTGCCTCTCTGGTGGGTGGACAGGCCCTGGGGTCAGGGAATTGATGGATGGATGCTCCTCTTCTCACAGAGTCTATGGAAGACCCCACAGATAAACCCAGGAAGGGCTCCCATGTTCCCCGCTCTAGTTTCTGTTTCCATGGCTACATATTGAGGTGACCATAGCTATGGTCAGTGAGTGGATAGTGTCTGTCCAGGCATATGTGGATGCACGTGGCTTGCCATGAAGGTATTTGCCAACCACTGTTTTAGAGTTGGTGTTCTGTGGGGCACATCACCCATGAGCCACAGACACTTTCTCCTCCACATGTGTGTCCAGGATCCACATCTTTGATAGCAGTCAAGTGTGGGGTATGTGAGCTGGCCGGGGAGTGGGGCCCGAGGGAGGGCAATGGTGTGCTGTCTTCCACAGACTTGCTGCCTTGGCCTTGCCCCTCTGTGCTGTTACTTACCTGGGACCCAACACCTGGAGGTTCTACATTATGAAAACAAACGGACTTATTATTTCATATTATGAAAATGAAGGGAATTGAAATGTGGCATTCTAAACTAAATGACATACCCAGGCACCTCAAACCAGTATGTGTGTTCCTGACAATGCTGCCTAATCTTATTTCATTTCCATCCATCCAAATTGCTCTCTATGGGTAGTAACTGGATTGAACAGGCCTTGCAGTCTTGCAGGAAGAAGAGATGTCGACATTGTGTGACTTTTCTTGGACAAATATCCGTGGGCTTCTCTAGGCCCTAGAAGTGGTTCTGCGGACAGATGGCAATGGCCTTGGCCTCAGGAAACTTCCCATATTCTAGTGAGGAGAAGAAGGCAGGACAGGTATGGCTACTGGGTGGGAAATGAGCAGCATGATTGGGTAGACAGTAGACAGTTGTCCTGAGACTGGGAGGCTTGTGCTGAGAGAACAGGGCAAAATTGAGCAACTGAGGGACATGGGTCAGGGGATGTAGGCTGTCTGGGGGAAGACGGCCACAGATGAGACAGAGGACACAGCTGGCAGGAGGTTATAATGTGGTCACAGCAGGGAAAGAAGCAGGGGTCAGAACAAGGGCCAGAGTGGGGAAGTGCAGGTGGATGGGGAGGACTCTGTGCAGTGGGGCCTTTCAAGGGCAAGGAAGGGCTGTTAGTAATTGTTCCAGAAAGGCAGAACCCACAGTAGGCTGAGCTGCATGGAGGTCAGGGTGGGGTGCTGCTGTCAGAGGGAAGGGTGGTGATGGGGTGGTAAGGTAAGGAATTTGGTGCTGTGCCTGAGAGTCCCTGGGCCCAGTGGAGATGTGGTATGACTCAGCTTCATTAGGGGTGGCAAGCTCTTGCTTCTTTTGGAAGGACGAGGTAGGGTGACAGGTCCAGCGGGGACTGTGATGATGCTGGCAGGAAAGCTCGGGGCAGTGAGGTGGGAGGAGTGGTTGGATTTAGATACATATGGGATGTGGGGCCAACACGATTCATTTGGAGGACAAGAGAGGAAAGGAGAGTTGAGCGTGAGCAACTGGGAGACGGCACAGCCTCTGCCGAGGTGGTGGGTGGCTGTGGGGAGAAGCGACCTTCGATGTGCTCACCTGACCCGGAGTATGGATACCAGCTGAGGTGAGGAGTGGTCTTCAGGGGAGGCCCACAGCACCAGAGGCCAGCCTGGAGGGGACACCTGAGAGAGGGAGTGTGGACAGAGGGTAAGGAGCAGGGATGGAGTCCTGGACCCCACAGTGCACAGAGAAGGACCAGCACTGGAGGGAGGGCTAAGAAAGAGCGGACGAGGGCTGGGGCTGTAGCCTAGCTGATAGCATGCTTGCCTAGCTTCCAGGAAGCCCTGGGTTCAAGCTCTAGGGCCACATAGAATTGGGTTGTGGTGGCACCCACCTGCAATTGCAGCCCTTGGGAGGTGGAGGCAGGAGGATCCTGAGTCTAACATATCTTTGGCTGCACAGGGAGTTTAAGACCATCCTGGGATACAGGAAACCCCTCTCTGGAAAAACAAAAACAGAAACAGAAAAAGAACCCCAAACAACAGGGATAATACATACAGGTCAGCGGTTAGATGCAGCATGACCTAAAACAGAAACAGAAAAAGAACCCCAAACAACAGGGATAATACATACAGGTTGGCGGTTAGGTGCAGCATGACCTAAAACAGAAACAGAAAAAGAACCCCAAAACAACAGGGAGAATACATACAGGTTGGCGGTTAGGTGCAGCATGACCTAAAAGCTAAGTCAGGCAAACATTTCGAGTTCATCAGAGCCTGTTCAGACTTCATCCACAGGACAGTGACTTGGAGGATTTAGTGGGACAGGAGAGACGTCAAGAGATGTCAGCCTAAGCCCTGTGAGGACAGGGACTGCTGGGTCATGAGCGCAGTGTGCACAGAGTCGGGTGTGGGAAGGAGGGAGGCTAGAATGTGGGGAAAATGCCTGTGCTGGGCACAGAGCAGCCACCCCAGCAGACTAGGTGACTTGTTCCATGGGTCTCCTGCATTGAATGACGATCTCCAATCGTGTCTGTCAAGTACCCTATCCTCAAGAATGTGAGATGAGAGGGGAAATGGCGTTGGGGCCTCTGGGGAGACATGAGGAGAACTAAGGGCTTGAATTTGGACCAGATCCAGCTTCTGTGTCTTCCCTGCTCTCTGGGCCTTTGTCACCTGTCTCTACAATGACACTTTCTGCTGCTCTGGCTGTGTAAGAGTGAGACAGAAGGAACTATGCTGGAGACACCGAAAACAATTCATGGAGACCTAGTTCATTAGAAAAATCCAAGGCATTCATTTCTAGCTTTGTAATTTTGCCCTCTATTTAAATTGGAACAGACATATGGCTTGTTTTCTGGAGGGAAAAAGGAAAAGATGAGGAAGCAGTCATTGGTTGGCGGGTGCTTAGAGGATGTCAGAGCACTGAGGTGCCTGCGGTATGAAGATGATGGCTTCTGGCTTGCAGCACGAGGTGGCAGTACTGATGGATGACTCTGAGCTGGTGGGGGCTTTGTGACTGTCATCAAGGGAGGGGCTCTTCCACAGTCTCTCTGGGAAGAAGGCCTGTTCCAATGGACACCTGCAGGGAGCTGGTGAAAGGAACAGGGCCAGAGCTGGAGGGGCAACCTGAGCAAATGTCTAGCTCATCTCCCTATGCTCATCATGATGACTTAAGATCTATGTCCTCCCTGTTTCATTCTTGGTGCCGATGGAGGCTTTGGGAGGAGCTCTGGGAGGCTGACTGTGCCCTCTCGTTGACACCAGGGTGGGTGGCCACAGTTGGCAAGCTTGCCAACCTGCAGGCCTCTAATTCATGGAGCCTGTGCCAGGATTTAGGATCATGTTGTGTTAGACATTCCAAGGTGTTGGACGGTTATTGGTCAGATGACAGTGCCCAGCCATCAGTGGCTTCTCCCACTAGCCCTCTCCTCAAATCTTTTTATCTTCCCGTTAACACTGACAGGGTCACTGTTGACTCAGATGACCAAGGTGGGGCTCTCCCTGAGAAAGTACAAATAAGGGTAACCCTGTTCCACAGTCTGATGTGTGCTTGGGAGAGCAGGTTGGGGGCTTCTCTACTGGGAAAGGGAAGAGGGCTTTGTGGTGGACCTGGAGGGGGGTGGCCTAAGGCCTGAGGGAGGGTGTGACTGAGGCAATGTGGCTACCGGGTGAGGGTGGGGGCTCACTGTGTTGTGCTTCCACATCCATCTGCCATCCAGAGCCAGCCTTGCAGATGGCAACATCTTTGTCCAGGTCTCAGGATTAGACACTTGGAGGCGCCTTTGAGCCTGGTGACTGTCACTGTCGGCCGACTCTTCTTCACTCGGTGCATGCTGGGTAAGAGCTAGCAGTATACTCCATCAGGCCAGGCCTTTCAACCCCTTTCAGCACTGAGGAGCTCAGGAGCTTGTGCACACGTGCAATGTTCACGTGGGCCAGACACATCTGGTAACAGCAGTGACACCCACCTGTTGACCTGCTAGCAGACCTGTGCAGAAGAGACCGACCCAGCCTGGAGCTGCAGCAGTGACAGCCACAGCAGCGGCCCAGTGCCAGCAAGCAGGCATGTGTGGCATTTCAGACCTCAGGCCTCAGCCGTTCCTGTCCTCCGGCCTCCTATCTGGGCTGGCAGCTCAGATTTGCTCTCAGGCCTGAAAAGCCCAGCAGTTCCTGCGCCTGTTCCCAGCTGCGGCCACCAGGGGGCAGTGGAGCTCACTCGCAGGCTGCCCGCTGCAGCACTGGGGGCCGCCTTTGTTGGAAACTTGGGAGGCAAAAGCAAGGACAGACCAACCACCCCCTGCATCCTCAGAGCACCCACGGTCCCTTCTCTGCGGGGCCTTGTCTTCAGTCAGCCAGCTCCCATCTTCCCACAGACACTGTCCAGCCTTACAGCCTCATCAGCCCTGCGTTCTGGCGTGTCCCTGTTGCCCTGGGGCGTGGAGAGCCCAGGGAGGCTGAATCCCTGAACTGAAGCCACAGGGCTGTCAAAGTGACATAGCACCCGACCCTTCACAGGGTTGCAACACTGCAGACCTCCTTCAGTGCATCACCACGTCAATCCAGCTCTCACCTGGGAAGCAGGTGCTGGGCTCCCGATTCCTCTCACCCCCTTTGTAAGAATCTCTTAGGGGGAAGAAAAGTCTTGCTTGGAATCTGAATTTTTTAATCAACTCCCAGGGGAGTCTGTGAATACATCAAGTGAATGTGTATTAGTTAAGTTTCTGTTGCTGTGATAAACACTGTGACCAAAAGCAATCCCGTAGGAAAGGGTTTATTTCAGGTCACAGTCTACCCCTGAGGGAACTCAGGGCAGGGTCTCCAGGCAGGAACCTGGAAGGAGGAACTGAAGCAGAGACCGTAGAGGAGCGCTGCATACTGGCTTGCTCAGCGACCTTTCTTTTTTAAGTTAAATTAATCTTTTTTTTTTTTAATGTGTATGAGTGTTTTGCCTGCATGTATGGAAGCATACCATGTGGTTGCAGTGCACATAGAGGCCATAAGAGGGCGTTCGATCCCCTGGAACTGGAGTTATGAATGGTTATGAGTGGCCATGTGGGTGCTGGGAACTGAACCCAGGTCATCTGGACGTGCAGGAAGTGCTCTTAAACCACCGAGCCGTTTCCCTAGCTCCCTCACCTACCATTCTTAGGCAGCTCAGGCCTGGAGATGGCACTGCCTGCACCAATTAGCAAGTAAGAAAATGTTCCACAGACACAGCCACAGGCCAGCTGGATGGAGGAACTCCCTTAGCTAAGGCTTCCTCTTCTCAGGTGACTGTAGTTTGTGTGAAGTTGACAAAAACTAACCAGAGCAAATGGGAATATGATATGTGTGAGAACCCCAACCTGAGTCAGCTCAGAAAGTGGATTTCCTTCATCTTCCGTCACCTCCCAGTAGCCCACGGATGGCGCTCTGAGTTTCCAGTCCTCACCTAGCCTGGCCCGTGGTGGCAGCTGTATCCACCACCGTGGCTCTGGCCAAGGACTGACTGCACCCTGGCCGGCTTCCCTTCAGCAGCATACCTTCGGAAGCTGCAGCCAGCTGACACACTAGAAACATGAGTTACAGTGGGGGAGGGTGGGAAGTGGCATCTGAGCCCAGCATCGCAGTCCTGCATCTGACCTAGACACACCGGGATGAAGAGGGCAGCTTCAGGGCACAGGGAGCTGTGTTCTTTTTTTTTTTTTTAAAAAAGAATACATCTCTAAAAATGAAGTGCTTAGGTGCGTCAGTGTAGGGTACGTGCATTGTGAGCGCAGATGCCTACAGATGCCGGAAGAGGTGTTTGCGAGGGTTTTTGTTTACTGTGGGGCCAGTCTCAGGGTCAGAAAGAACATGCACAGGTTTCCTTTTCACTGTGAAGATGCTATAAATGCATGCAAAATATTCAGGAAATAGATTAAATCGTGACGGTAAATCAATGGCACAGTGATGCTTAGCAACCACCTTTCTGTACCTCTCTATAAACATGGCAGTGATGGGCAAGGAAAAGGAGTGTCAGCAAATGCACTGTGTGCCATGCCTGAGCTGTGCACTCTACATTCGTCCTGCTGTCTCATTCTCACGTGTACCAGAGACAGAAAGTGATGGTGTCAGTGGATAAGGGAACTTGAGCTTGAGGAGGAGCATGACTGGTCCAGGGTGACCCGCTGTGTGACAGGAGGAAGCCACCTCAGCCTTCTCCAACTTAGAGATCTGTTTGCCGGCTACATCCAAAAGAGCACATGGTCATAGACATGGAGCTCACATGTAGACACAGCTCAGACACTGAACTCATACATACACCTGCATATACGGCTCACACACATACCACAGATACACATGCTAAAGACAGACTTACACACTTGCACACACTATAGAGAAACACAGAAAGCAGGCACATGATAGATTTATATTCAGAACACACACATACTGTGCTTATATACCAGAAGCACATATCCATGTTCCTATACCCATAGACACCCATAGACAGATGGACAGACAGACAGACACACACACACACACAAAACTCAGGTCACAGAGAGACACAGATTTTCCTGTAAATGATTTTTCTTGTGATTTAAAGTATTTGTGGAGTTTTTATTCTTTTTGAAAGCCTTATAGTTTCTACCAGGAGGGTTATCGCAATGAGTCTAGTCAGGTCCTAGTGATGGCTGTACAAGGTTATTTAAAGCATTGGCATTATAACAGAATGATGAAAGTGGAAGTTCCTGGGCTCATTTTGCTTTGGGTTTTGCGTATTTTCTCCTCTTATCTTCACAACAGCCCTTGTCGGTGACCTCAGACTGAAGATGCAACAAAACTCAGGTTCTGAGAGCTTTGTGGAGTTTCTAAGTGGTAGACTCAGGAAACAGGAATTATCCAGACCTGCCCTCTGTGAACTGGTTTTCAATGAACATTCACATTCATACATACTGCCACTAGGAAAATTTCTACGGGAGCCATCCCAAGTCTAAAAGACCCTGCAGCCTCCGTTGTGTGCACAGTGGTGATCTGGCCCCCAGAGACAGGTGCCAAAGGCCGCCGCTCCAGAGCCCCGTGCCCAAGCCCAGCCAGCTGCCTTTCAGTTTTGCTAGGACTGGGTGATCTTATTTTGGTTTGCTTGTTAGATGAAAAGTTAAACCCAAGTATTAGTGAGAGCTCTGAAGAGAATGTGATGAACGTGGTCAGAGAAAGCATTGTGGACAAACATCGGAGGATGGTTAGGATTGTTTTGCATCAGCCAGTACACTGGAGTTCTCGGTGATCTTGGGACTTCTAACATTCTGTGCTGTGCGGAAAAGGCTCTCAGACTTGCCAGGCACAGGGTTCTCTGCTGAGGTCAGTGTTTGGAAGTATTGTCTCCTACAGACACAGTTTAGTCTTAGAAGACCGCTTTCATCAGCACACTCTCACCTCAGTATTAGAGTTATCTGCTGGACACGTGACAGGTGGCATAGGGGACTACTTCAGAAGCCCATGGAAGACAGATTTGGGACTGTGGGTGTGGACCGTTTGACCTTGGCAGTGTCTCAGGCTTCCAGCTCCAATCATATCAACCAGAGCCGCTTACTTGAGGCAGTTGCTTTTGCTCTCCAGCCCAAGGGGGCCACTGCTAGAGACTTGGGTCTCGCAGTGTGTTGTGTTCGGTTTGGATCTCTTACAGGTAGCTGCTGGTTACTTAAAAATGGTGATCCTGTGCTGTTGAATCTTGACAGAACTATCTGGCCAACGTGAAGGTAAGTCTGGGTTTGTGGCAGACTCCAGCCTACCTCTTGCTCAGCAGTTGTCCATGCCAGTCCTACCCTATCTCTGTCTCCACCTGCCAACCTCTTTAGCTCCATGGCTGGGGAGTACTACGCAGCCCCCAGAGCTCCCTCAGTCACTGCATAGCTGACATAACATCACAACAGCAGTGATTCCTACCTCAAATTCTACCTTCCTTGGGTTAGTTATAAAGTACAGCCTTTTCTTGTCTGAGAGATTGGATTTTTAGCCTCTGTTGTAAATTTGCTTCTAAGTGGACTCCTCCGGTAGGGGCAGAAGAGAGAGCGGGGCAAGAAGTAGTGGTTACAGGAGAGCTGCTCCTTCCATTGCTAACACAGCGTGAAGATGCTCATTGCTTCACAAAGAGGCTTTCTGTGCATGTGGTGGCACAAGCCTACAACTCCAGTGCTGGGAGGCAGAGACAGGAGACTCTCTGGGGGCCACTGACTAGCCAGCCTGTGCAAGTCAGCAAGTTCCAGAGTGACATACACCTGCGTGTGCCCCCACCCCCCGCCCCAAACACATACACAGAGCCTTTTTGTCCCAAGAGCTGAGACAGAGTAGAACAGATTAGAACAGAATTCAAAGGGTAGAAAGAGTAGAATGTGAATTCCACCCCCACCCAATTTGTGAAAAAGAATCTATCTTGATCTCAAGGAAAGTTTGCTTTTGGGATACAGAAAATAGCTGCCTTCCTTTCGGCCTGGCCTGGCTCTGCTGGGGACTCGGTGCTCATTGCTCTTGAAGGTTGATCAAGGTTGACTTGTCTACCTGGGGTACTGATGGTGGGCAGAGTCCTGTATCCTCTCCCTGTCCAGTGCCCTCTGGACACCCCAGTGATTCCATAGGGATCGGGGGACCAGGAAGTATGGAGCTAAAGATTATTTGTAAACGTAACAGGTGCTACATGTTCACATCACTGTCACTTCCAATTTCTCTCTTACAGCCTCTGTTTTGTGTTCATCACACAGTTTACATAATACATTGCAACTATTTTTGCTTTAGACAGTTACCTTTTAGAGTAATAAAAGTCGGAAAAAAAAGAATTTTATCCTCATTAACATCATTGCTGTCCTTTCCATTTTATTCTCGTAGCGTTAGTTTTTGGTGAATTTTTGTGATTTTCATACACTATAATTTGATGGTATTTAAATCCCTTCCTTGTACTAACCCTGACCAATTTAATGTAATCTATTATATGTAATTATTACATTAAACATTGTAAACTATTATATGTATATATAAAATAAGGCCAATTTATGTCTTCAAACGTCCTTCAGTGTGGGCTCATCCCCTGCAGCCTGGTTAACATACCAAGAGTTCCATATCTGAAAGAGCCTGTCTCTGCCCCTCCCAACAGCCATCTGTTGCCACAATTTCCTTAGTTGGGCTTGGGATTTCTTACCCACTTCCCATGTCTGTGCTGGGATTTTTGTCTGCTTTGAGCTTGCATGAGACTTGTGCGTGCTGTCACTGTTGGCTGTGAGTTCATATGAGTTACTGACCAACTTTCTGGGAAACTCTGTTTCCTTGTGATCATCCACTGCCTCTGGCTCTTACAATCTTTCCGGCTCCTCTTCCACAATGATCCCTGGGCCTTGGGAGACAGAAGTTTGATGCAGTGTTCTGTTCAGGGATCAGCACTCTGCAGCCTCTTGTTCTCTGAACACTGGCCTGTTGTGGGTTTCTGTGTTAATCACGATTTGCTGCATAAGGAAACTGTCTCTGGGGAGAGCTGAGAGATGCAATATCCTATGGGTGTAACAATAAGTCATTAGGAATCAATTAATATGACTACTTAGTAGAAAACTAGTATCAGGCTCTCCCCTGTGTCCTGTGACCTGTCTAGCCTCAAGTTCCTTAGCCTGACATCAATGTCAGGTATGAGCTCCATATTTCAAAATGGACCTTAAATCCAATTTAAGTGTAGTTGATTTATCCCATCATATCTGTGCCACTATTGTACCAGTGGGCATATCTTGCTAAGTCAATTGCTGTTTTAGCTCACAGGATTCACAGCTTGGTAAGGTTGATGACTATTTTTCTTTCCTTCTGGTAGCATGCAAAGCACTCCCCAGCACTATGAATGCTAGCCAGTAGAGATCAAACTCTGAAGTCAGCACTAGCTTGATTTCTCCTTGTGTGTTCTACAGTTCATGTATGTCATGTCTTCAGCAATAAGGTCTTATCATCCAGTTCTGGTGGGTAACTAAGAACAGAGGCAATGGCCAGTATTGTTTGAGGGTGTCCTCGTTTGTTTCTTCATTGCTGTGACAAAACACTCTGACCACTATGAACGTGGGGAGGAAAGGGTTTATTTGTCTTACATCTCCCAGGTCACAGCTCATCAGGGAGCCCAAGGTAGGTACTCAGGGCAGGAACCTGGAGGCAGGAGCTGGAGCACAAGCCATGGAGGAACACTGCTTACTGGCTTGCTCCCCTGGCCCCTGCTCAGCCTGCTTTCTTATGTAACACAGGCCCATCTGCCCAGGAGTGGCACCACCCACAGTGGGCTGGGCCCTCCCATATCACTCAACAATCAAGAAGATGCCCCATGGACATGGCCACAGGCCAGTACAATGAAGGAAATTCTTCAATTGAGGCTCCCTCAACCCAGGTGTGTCAAGTTTGACACCAAAGCTATCCAGCACAGAGGGTCAATGGGACCCCTGGTCAACAGCTTCAAGAAGTCCATTCCTGGAATTGAGGTTTGTTTTTACTAGCCTACGATGTCTAGTAGGCATAGTGTACTCCTGCTATGCGATAACTCCTTTAAATCTCTTTTTATAATGAAGTGTAGATACTTTGAGAAGCTTCTCTAGTGGTAGTTTTCCATGTGGCTTTTTCTAAAGGCCTTTAGCATAACCCACCCCTCCTTATACTCCTCCTCTGCCTGCCCTCCCATGGTGTCAAATTCTCTCCTCTTTAAAAAATTTCCTTAGTATTTCTTATAGTGAAGGTCTATGACAGTGAGTTCTTAGTCTTTCTTTGATAAAGTGTTTTTCATTAGTTTTTTAAAGACTGTTCTTCCTGAGTATGGAATTCTGAATTGACAGCTTTTTTTCCCTTTCAATAGTTTAAAATGCCATTTAATTTTCTTCAGGTTCCCACCATTTCAAATGAGAAGTTTATGAGGTATAATTTGCATCTTAGTTTCTCTATAGATAAGGAATCATTTTTCTCTGTCAACCTCAAGATTTTTCTTTGTCTTTGATTTCAAGTAGCTTAAATATAAAGTGCCTCATTTTTTTAAATTTAGTTTTTCCTTACATGGAGCCATAATTGTCATTAATTTAAATATTCTCTCTGCCTTGCTCCCTGTCCTCCTCTCCCTTCTGAGTGTCCTGTGATACACATGGTCTGCTTTTTGAGAATGTCCCAACAGCTCTGTGCTCTCACCACCCTCTTTCTGTACCCCCTCCCCCTTCTTCCTATTTTTCCTGAGCTTCATTTGGACCATTTCTATGAACCTGTTATCAGGTTCATTGCTTGTTTTGCTCAGCTGGGGTTGAGGAAGCTCATGAAAGGCTTTCTCCATGTTGGTTACTGTTTCCTTTATGTTTCCAATATTTCCATTTCTCTGCCAAAACTTCCCATTTGAAGTTGCATGATGTCCATCCTTTCATTAGTGAACTCTTTGCCTGAAAATTCCACAATCCGTCATGCATACACACACACGTTTGCCTGCATACACAAACACACACATGCATGCATGCACCCTCCATTCATCTACTAGTTCTGTTGGTGGCACTATTTCTTTAAGGTGGTTTTTCTCTTTTTATACATAGCTTTAAGTTTCTGTTGAAAGACATCCATGTTGAATAGAATATTTAAGACTGAGATCAATGGCCAATGTGCTTGAACATGGATGAAGCTTTCCTTCTGGTTATAACTTTGGCTTGAGGATTTTCATGAACCTACTTAGGTGTTGAGTTTACAATTCCTTGTTGATAAAGTTACCAACAAAGCATCAACTGCTTTGAATTCCTCAAGCTCTACATCAGCTTGAGCTTGATTTGCTGGAGAGTTCTCAACACCTAACCACTGCCAGCTCCAAACTTTCCCCTAATGACTTAGAGAACCCTTTCCTACACTCTTGTTCCTGTGAAAGCTGTCACTTTTACTCAAGGCTTCTTAGCCTTGTGGTGAGGGGCATTCTCTGGTCGTCACTCATAGAGGAAACATGTTTATACTTTGGAGCTGCAGTCTTTTCACTGTTCCTGACCTTCTCTCGGGGCTAATTCTGGGCTGCATTATGGTTCTTTAGAAGAACAGAACCAATTATATATATATATATAATATTTCTTATACTTATAAATAAGAATTTATTAAACCAGTGTATGCAGTACACCGGAAACAATAACAGCAGCTGTCTCAAACTTGAGCAAAAAGAACCAGGTAGTTTTTCAGTCCATGAGGCTTTGTGCAGTCCCAATCTGGTGCTGAGAATCTAGAATATTCCGAGAGAGCTGCTGGTCTTCAGTCAAAGTTGGAAATCTAGAAATGTTTGTTCTGATATCAGTTAAATCTTCTCCAGCAGCAATAGCAACAGCACAAATCAATGTGGCATAAGAAGAGAGGCTGGGCAAGCAGAAGATGAGTAATCTTCCTTCTGCCACGTCTTTTTATCAGGGCCTCTTCCAGAAGGTGCCACACACATTTGATGTGGATCTTTCCACATCAGTTAAAGCAATCAAGGAAATTCCTCAAGTGAGGCTCCCAGCTCAGGTTATTCCAAATTATGGCAAGCTGATACTTAAAAAACTGTCCATCATGTGGGCTCAGTTTATAGTCCTGGTTTTACCCTGGAGGGAGGATCTTTATTCTCTTCCTCCAGCAGCAGTACGATTTTGCCATTATCCACGGGCTGATGGGTTGACAGTGTTTGTGGGCCTTCCTTCTTCAGTTTAGAGACTTTATGAAGAGCAACAGGCAGGGAAATGTGTGTGGAGCTTCGCTTCCTCCTGGCTGCAGGGCTGTTGTCTACCTTTGGTTTGTAAGAGCAGTGACACTCCTTTGGGACCTTCATCCAGCCTTTCTTGTGGCTGCCAGTGTAGTGTTTGTGGAGGAGCTTGTGAAAAGTGCAAATTCCATCATGCCTGCATCATCAAGGAATCTCTGTTCTGATGAAATCCATCCTGTGGTGTTTACAGTCCGGTAACAGTTTTAGTTGAGTCCTTGCCAGTGTCTGGCAGCATCTGTCCCAAGTCAGCAAGTACTTCTGTTCTCTTTCAAGCTAGTGTTTTGTAATCTCATGTCGCTGAGTTCAAGTCAACTTATGAATCTGTGGGTCCTGCAGAACTTTTTCCCTTTTGGAAGAGTAGGAGTGATGCTCCTTCAGTGTTCTAATTCTCAAGCAGAAGCCAGAAGTAACACTGGTTTTAGTATGTCCAAACTAGAAGCTACTAGCATTGCCACTGATAGTCAGATGATAGCCACACGGCAGTCTATTCACCAGAGGACTGCTGGACAGCAGTGAGGATGGAGGCACCTTAATGACACGTGGCAACACGGCTGCAGCGCACAGACACAGGGTTGATTTAGGCAAGCAGTCCCGAAGGAGCGCATGTTTGGCAATTCCATGTGTATAAAACTACAAAACTAATCTTGTTTTGAAAAATTAGAGAAGCAGTTGCCCTTGGAGAGACAGAATCTAAAACGGAGAGCAAGAGTGAAGCTGCCTCCAAAGTCCTGGCAATACTGGTACGGTTCCTGATTCTGCAGCTTATGCTTCTGAAAACACAACACAGTGCCCACCTTTCTCTGTGTATTCTTTATAAAAAATGGAAAGGTTATTCATTAACATAATTAAAACATGGATTTATAATTTTCTAAATACCTAGAGAAAGTAAAAACTGCTAAAACACGATCCAGCAAAGGACAGAAAATGAACGGGATGCCAAGGAAACTTGTAAAATAACACACAAAAATCTAAGGACATAAATTGTGGCAATAAATATAAGTGCTTCCATTTTCCCCACTAAAAGATAATGAAATACAATAAAGCTCATATATGTTTTTAATGAGGTGTAGATGCAGAAGGACTGATGCAGAGAGTCCTTTGCCCCTCTGATTTTCTTCTCAAGTTATATTTGTGTCATCACAGTGACGCTCTTGAGATGACATGGCAGGTTTATGAAATCATGAATGGACCAAGGACAGGCCAGTAAGAACAGTGACTTGAGAGACACCAAAAAGTCACACTTCCTACAGATTGAGCTAGTTCTGAGCTAAGCCACCCTCTGAATGACTAAGTAAAATTAGTTTTAGTTAATTATATAATTAGTGTATAAGATGTGTGTATGTGTGGATGTGCACATAAGCTTGGATGTATTTGAGTTCAAGTTTGTATAAGCCAGGATGTGCATGTGGAAGTTAGAGGACAACCCAGCTGTCCTTCCTCACCTTCCACCTCATTTGAGTTAAGGCCTTGTTATAGTTTGCTTTCTGTTGCTATGATAAACACCATGACCAAAAAGGAAAAGCAACTTGGGGAAGGGTTTATTCCATTTTACAGGTTACGGTCCACCATTGGTAGAACTCAGATGCAGGAACTGTAGCAGAGACCATGGGGGAACACTGCTTACTGGTCTGCTTCCCCTGGCTTCTTGGATACTTATACGGCCCAGCCCGCCTGCCTAGGGATGGCACACCTCCAGTGAACTAGAACCTCCTACATCAATTAGCAATAGAGAAAATGCCACACAGACATGCTAACAGGCTGATTTGATGGGGAAGTTCCTCAGCCTAGGTTTCCTCTTCTACGTGACCCTGGTCTGTGTCAAGCTGACAAAAACTAACCAGCATTGTGGTGTGCTTCTGTGTAAGACAGGCTAGCTGGTCCAAGAAGCTCTGGGAATTCTGTCTCCCATGTCCCCTGAGGAGCACTGGGATTACCATGCTCCTAGTTTTATATGGATTTGGGGGTTTGAACTTAGGTCCTCCCCACACACAGAGAGTGCTTTATTCACTGAGCCATCTCCACAGCACTGAAATTACTTTAAATTTGATGCCAATCTCCAAGTTTTCTTACTTTTAACTTAATTCTTTACACACCCAGAAAACTTCTAAATTAGATTTTTTTTCCCTAGTGATTGTGATAAAATCCTGGACAAAAGCAATTTGAGGAAGAAAGAATTTATTTTGGCTCACAGCATGAGGGTACGGTCCGTCATGGTGGGGAAGGTGCACAGAGGGATGGTGTGGTCCATCATGGCGGGGAAGGCACACAGTGTGAGGGTGCGGTCCATCATGGTTTGGAAGGCACAGGAGCAGGAGGCAGCTGGTCACATTGTGGCCATAGTCAGGAAGCAGACAGATCAATGCTGGCTCTCGGCTGGCTTCCTCAGCTTCCTCCATTTTCACTCACTCTTGTACTCTAGTCCATGTAGGTCTTCCTTACTCAATTTATCTCTCTGGAAACATCCTCACAAATACCCATAGATATGTCTCCAAGAAGATTCCAAAGTCAGGCAAGTCGCCAGTGAAGATTAAGCAGCACTTCATGAATTTCCGAGCTCTCTAGCTTCCTGAACATCATGGCACCCGAAGATGATGCATCATTTCCTAGACCCCATAATAAGCACTTCCTGGTGTGGCCCCTGTATAAGAGAAGTGGAGGAATGAAGCCTAAAGCCTTTGACAAGAGAAAGAAAGGGGATTTAATGGGAATTAAACAGAGTTTTAAAATCATTTTAAAGTTTTATTGAGGTATAAGTGCAGCATAAAACTGAATGTACTTAACATATATACTGATAAGTTTGCATATACACATGCTATCAACACCATAGTCAAGTTTTTTCTTAGATTAGGTATATTTGAGTTCCTAACTATGTGTCATGTGCTATACAAGGCCTGAGAATAACCGTCCTATTGGTTATTCTCATCCATCTCTATTGTCAAGAAATTTAAAACCCAGTGACAGAGATTGACTGTTCTAGGGGTAACAAGAACTCAGTGTTATAAAAACCGTGACTGTATGATGTTCAGTGTGTTCCACGGATCTCTCCAGTTTCTGCATGTCTTTTAGATGAATTACTGGTTGTTCTTTGCTTTGAATTGTCTTTTCAAAGACATTACAGACAATCTTGAAAGGCATAATTTGTTCTATAGCAAATGGCAGTTGACATAGCCATTGGCTTCCTGAAGCTCAGTTCTTCTCCTGGTGTATTGAGCACTGTGTTTAGAGATGCCTTGGAGCCCTTAGGTTTGACCTATAGGAATTGGCTTTCTCAAGGCTTTCTCAAGGCTGTTAGTAGTAAGTTGTCCCTCATCTGTGATTCAAAAGTCTTGGGATTCTTTTTTACCATTATCCACAATACTGTGGCAAGGTAAATAAATGTCTAGTTTGTAGGAAAGATAAAATTTGAGAACTTTATAGTTCTTGACACATCCTATCATGGGAATGTGAAGATATGCCTATTGTAGTAAACTCAGTAGTAAGGGTACTGTGGAAGATGAAGAACGTTAAGAAAATAGAATCTGTCAAGAAGTGAACTGATAACAGGCAAAGGGAGAGAAGGAACAGAAGTAATGACTAGGGAAGGAGAAATAGTATAAGCATGGTGGGGGTACAGTGGGTGAAGACCGGTTCAGGGCACTTTGATATTATCTAAGAATTTTGAAGGCAGTGCAGGTGAAGGGTATTAAGCAGATGATGCCAGTGATGATGAAGGATGATTCCATTGGATGTAGGTCTAGGCATGTCATTTTTGTGGCAGTGGATGTTCAAGATGGAAAGTAGGGAGCTCCAGAGGCCAGTCGTAACCCTTTGGAGTGCTGCAAGTGAGGCCCATGAAAGTCTAAAATAAGGATGCAAAGAAAGCCTTCATGGCACAGTATGAGAAAGAATGAATAGAAACATGGACAGGGTAGATCTTTGCTTCTTTTGGGTTAGTCCTAACGTTCAAATAAATAGTGCTAGTATCTACCATGAGAGACTGAGGAGGATTAGAGGTTCATTGGATCTCTTACAGCATTTAACAGTTCTGTAATATTTACCTTGTCCATTCTAGGTGGGCAGGGTATGTATTAATCTTGATTGACACTTAATCTTTGAAGGCTAGGTAGATTTGAGGGCTACATGATCAACTCACTGATAGTGGAAACTCCAACGGCTGTGTAATTTTGGTTGCTAGCCCTAGTTACAGATGTTGTCTATACTCTTAAAGGATTCTAGCATCATCTGGAGATGAAAGAATCAGAAAGAAAAGAATATTAGGGAACTGTGTGTTTTTCATTCACTGGGTAAATGTCAGAAAAGAAAGGGAATGGAGGAGTTTTGTTTGACATTATGGGCCAAAGAAAGTCTTCCTTTTAAATTAAATATCTCCAAAATGTAATTCTTAGCAGTGTCCATCTTAGATGACCCAAGAAGGAATGTGTTCTTCCAGGAGGCAAATACTCATCTTTGAATATCCAGTCATCAGGCTAAGCTTGTTGACAGCAGCACAGCGCTGTGTTTGTGTCTGTATAATCCTAAAATATCCTGTCAACCAATTCAGTTAAAAGCCATGGTCGTTATGTCAGTTTTCTCATTTGACTCTTTTGCTCTCATGGACAGACATTTTAGGAAGTCTTGGAATGGTCTCAAAAATTCAGTGTTATGTAAGGATCTGTTTGCTGGCTGCCACATGGTAGTCTCTATAGACTTGTGAGATCTTTTATAATCTAAAAACTCTAGGAATGTTTGAGAGGTCCAGGAAAGAGAGTATAGATGACAAGGTCAGATCATCAATGAGCCCATATTTAGGGCCCAAGAATGCTGAGAAGAGCTTTAAAAAGCTTTGTTTAAAGAGCCAGTGAAAAGCCAGAGAAGGAGCCCTTTTAGAGTGCATTTCTGTCTGTTTTCTAAAGGAAAGTACATGTCTAGGGACTTAGAGAGCTTTTGATTTGATTAGTGAGCAACTGTTTTCCCTGCCCATGGAATGCTCTGTAGAGGGAAACTGAAGCATGAGGAAATTTAGTTGGGTATAAAATAATTTTTTTTTATTATAAGGAAAACAGAAAGTCTTATGCTAAACTCCCTCCAAAATCACTTGTTAAAAAGAAAACAATTTCCCAGCCATATAACAGTCCCTACCTTGGAATTTCTTCAGTCCTGGCTGGGCCTATTGATCACTTTGTCATCAATATTTTCATTACTGTGTGTCTTGCTCCTCTGGAGAGGATGCCGGTTGTCTTCAGAACACAGTGGCACAAGATGGATAACAGCAGCAGGTTCATTTAACTTATTAGTTGAGAATAGTCTTAGCCTTCTGAGGGTGGCAGTGGTGACTTGATGTTGGAGAACTACAGGTTCCAGAGCCTCAGGCTGTTGCCGGAACTACCCATGCCCCTCCGGCCCTGTTTGCACCTCTGTTTTTGGAGAAGCAGCTAGCCTTTTCATGGCATAGGAAACACAGGCTCAGAAAACAGCTATGCTTCACTGCTGGATCTAATGGTGCATGCCACACTTGGTCTTTGGCAGAAAATTTCCTTGGCTCCCAAAATAACCTAACCACAGGGTTAAGATTTTCCCGTAATTGAAGAGTACTGAGAGGAAGCATTGAAAATGTGAGGATTGATAGACACTGAATTTCACTGTACTCAACAATTTGGGTTTCTTTTGCAGTCACATTGGTGATGGAAGTAAAAGATTAACCTTTGAGAATTTAGGCTCCCAGGATGTGATACTGAGCAGTGCTATGGATTAGATCTGGAGTGTTTCCCAAATGCCCATGTATTAAAGGCTTGGTCACCTTTGTTGGTGATGGTGGGACCTTCAGGAGGTATTGCCTCGTGGAGGGAAGTTAGGTCAATGGAGGATTTCACTTCAAGGAGACATTGGGAATCTAAGCTCTCTTTAATTATGTTTTTAATATACAAGCCATCATTAGGGCTGCTCCTCCTCCGTACATGCCCACCACAATGCTCTGTGTCATTGCAGTTTCAAAGGAATAGGACTGCGCAACTACGAGCTGAAACCTCTGAAACTGTGAAGCCTGATAAACTTTTCTTCCTTATAAATTATTTATCTTAGGTATTTTGTCTCATCAGTGAGGAGCTTACTAACATACAGACAGCTTCCACTTTGAGGGAGACCTCAGTCAGTGATGGGGTAGGGTCATGTGGAGATTGACTGAGCCAAACTTTTTCATTTAGTGCCTATAATGCCAGAACTGGGGAGACTGAGGCAGGAGAATCATAAGTTTGAGGCCAGCCTGGGCTGCCTAACGAGACAGTGTTTCCACCAAGTAAAACAAAGCAAAAGAATGGATGGACATAAGCCTTTGGTCAGTTGATGCTGGTCTGTGAAGGGTGGTTTCCTTCCCCTGTCAATCCACACACTTGATACCATGGAGGATTGTGAGCAGAAGTACAGAATCTTATGAAATAGGCCTCCATCTGAGAGCCTTTGAGTCAGCCAGGAGGTAAAGAAAATAACCCTCAACTCCCTCAGGTCAAACATCTGCAATGTGTAGTTATTAACTAAATCATGCATTTGTTTATTATAATAGAACTGTTTTAGTTTATAATGTGAATTCTATATGTAAAAATTACAGTTAAAATCACTTTATTTCATTACAGTAAAGCAATTATATATAAATCATGTATTTTACTAAGGATAATTAAGATTATCAAAATAATTTATTATTATAATATATGGGTCTCCTGCATTCTAACTACTGTATGCATTATTATTTGAAATTCAGATTGCATTTCTCTACAAAGTCCTAGTCAGAGAGTTCTAATTGTTGGAGCCCTGATCTATGTATTTACTTCCTAATTTGGGCTCTTCTCACTGGATTCAGCCATCCCAGTAGCTGCCCAGGGCCAACCTGGGGTCATTACATCTCATTGCATCTGGGAGAAGTGGTTGATGTCAATCAAGGACTACGCCCCCAACTTCCTACCATCCCATTTGCTGGATGCTGTGGAACTGTGTTATCTTCCTCAGCTTGTCCCATCCAGCTTCCTGCCCAGATTCTCTGGGGCTACTTGCTTTTACAGTGTGAGCCCCAAGCATCTACATATGTGGTCTATCTTTCAAACTTCTTCTTTAATAACAAGGTCTCCTGTATCCCAGGCTGTCATTAAGCTTTCTCATGTCACTGAGAATGATCTTGAACTCCAGGTCCTGCTAGGATTACAGGTGTGTACCATCACACTCAGCCTACCCAGCTTATTTCAAAACTGCTGATACTCATTCGAACTTGCAACCAATATAAAATAAATTATATTACTAGTTCTGTTAATAGACATTTTCTTTAAAAAAATCAATCCTGGGCCTGTTATTCAACCACCATATGGATATGAGCAACTCATGGAACCTCAGTGATGAGGAGAACCTCTCTCTCTGCAAAGCTCTTGTGAATGTAAAATGAGTTGGTTTTTTCCAAAACAGTTGGAACTGTGCCTGTCTCCCAGAGGTGTGTTATACATATGTTTTGCTATCGTTATCATTGGACTTGATGTTAAAAAACAGTGACCAGAATATAACTCACTCTAGGATGATTCTAAAAGGGCTTATTATTTATTAGGTAAACTCTTGATGCCTGAAGTTGACCATTTGGAAGTTTTGAGAGTTCTTAGGGGACATAAAAGAAGCGGTGACCTGGGAGGGTGGGGCACTAAAATAAAATAGGTGAAGATGGGGAAAGGCTAGGTGTACCAGTTTTGGGGTTTTTGTAAGTCTTATTTTTTTTACTGAATTTTTGTGATTTTCATACAATACAGTTTGATATTTAGATCCTCTACCTTATCTGCACCTCCCTGGACTGCCCCTGCCCAATTTAATGCATTCTCATATGACAAATAGAGTTCGATTTGTGTCCCTGAATGTCCTTCAACGTGGCTCCATCCACTGGAAGGGAGCAATTGAGCTGGAACTGACTTGAAAGCCTCCTCCCTGAAGACTAGCTCTCACAGTATCAGAGGATAGTATACAAACTGCCAAGGGAGAAAAAAAAAATCAATGGTCCTACCCAGTGTAAAGCCTAATAAACAACGACTGGTCCAGTAAACTCTGGATATGGTGCAGTAGTGGCTCTTTATCTGGTGAATAATCAGCAGTTATCTAATTGGAATTAACGTATTATTTCTTATGTGTTACTAAGACTAATTTTTTTGTCACCTTCTGCCTTTGGACTGAGGAGAAGCAAACACAAGTCTCTTCCTTTGACACAAACATAGAATCGACTGGGAAGGAAGCCTCAGCTGAGGAACTTGTGGGCATGTCGATGGGAGATTGCTTTGATTATTAATTGATGTGGAAAGACCCCGCCCATTGTGGGTGGTACCATTCCCTAGGCAGGGGGCCCTGAACTGTACAGGACAGGATGAAATTAGACAAAAACACAAGCAAAAAACCATCATGGGCACACTTGTTTCTCTCTGTTCTTGACTGTGTAGGTGGTGTGACCCCTTGTCTCAAGCTCTTGCCTCTGTGATGCCCTGTCAGTGTTGGACTGTAAGCTGGAATTATAAGTCAAGTAAACCTTTCTTCACCTAAGTTGATTTGGACAGTTTTTTGTTTTTTTTTTTTTAAATTACAGGAACAGGGGCTAGAGAGATGGCTCAGTAGATGCTTGTCACTTTAGTGTGGGATTTTTCACTTTCAATAGTCTTGGCCCAAGTCTAGGGTCACCTCTAGACTTTTCTCCATTTATTCTCTGGCCCAAATATTCATGACGATTCTGATGCTGAGGCATCCTTGCCATGCTTAGAAAAAAACATTCTCTTGGGGCTGGAGAGATGGCTCAGCAGTTAAGAACACTGTTCGTGCAGAAGACTGGGGTTTGAATCCCAGCATCCACATGGCAGCTAACAACTGTCCATAACTCCAGTTCCAGGGGATTTGACAGTCTCTTCTGTTCTTCACAGGCCCTGCACGTCACAGGTGCACTTGCCTACATGCAGGTAATACATGCGTACCCATAAGATAAAAATAATAATAAAATATTTTTAAAAATTACAGCAACATAGAGAAAAATAGGACAGCCCTGAAGGACATGTGCCTAACCTGGGCCTGATCAATGACCACAGCAGCAAGATGATCAGGACACAATAAACAGATCAGTCTTTGGTTGTTTGAGTAAAATCACATGGAGTATGTAAAATGCAGAACCCTTAACAAAAAGCCACAGAACAGGAAGTCCTGGGGAAGAGGCAAGGAGGGACCTTTTGGGCCCACATGTGACAGTCAGCACAGCCGTTATGATCCATCTTCAGTGGGCAAAGTGTGTAGAAAAGGAAAGGGAAGTCAAGCTCATGTTGTAGATAGACAGTGAGGGATCAGCATGTGACTACTGTGCAGTGCCAGCTGCGTCGGGAAGAGCAGGAAAGAGCACAGTTTCTGTCCCCTTGGAGCGCCGTTCTGTCGGGGAATCAAGTCTTCCATGCATGAGCCAGTGTAGAGTGACAGTAACTGCTGGGAGTTAGTAGTTAGGTCGCTAGGGAGAGAAACGAAGCTCGAAGTATCTTAAAGAAACTTAAATTATTGTCTGCATGACTGAGACAGCAGGGGTGGGTGGGTGTTATCCTATTCTATTTGCTGAGCTACTTCTGACTGGAGTGGTTGCTGCTCTGGTTTGGAGTTTGTGTTATCCCACCTTAGAGACATCAGAGGAAAGAGAGAGTGACCCCCTCCTAAAATTCTAGACAAAGGCCTAGCTTAAGGGCCTGAATCATGGACTCATTTTAGGCCCCTTGGAGGACTTTGCTTCTACGATGGGCAGGCCAAGGGTATGCAGCTTATCTTATGAACTAGAAGATGGGGGGGGTGTCCAACCTCATGCTGCATGGGGTGGGAAAAAAGACAGCATTCTAAAGAAATGGGACAGAGAAAGAGGTAGAGAAATTTGAGAGATTATGACACTTTGTGTATCTGAGAGCCAGGGCTACTTTGTGAGGCTTAGACTTTATGTTGTGATGCCCAGTAAAGGAGGGCACAGTGTGCATGTGTGTAGAGTGCAAAAGAGGGCAGGATCCCTGGGAAAAGTGGGACTTGAAAGGAAGGTGTCTGTGGAGGGGAAAAGGCATGTTCTGCTCGGCAGGAAGTGCAGAGGAATTCAGGGAATGCAGGCCAAGCTTCTTTCCTGCAGGGCCCCCTCCATCAGTGGGCAGTGGTTATCGAAGAGGGGCCCCTGATGAAGCCACTTAGTGGTGCTCATGCTAAGGGCTGGTGACCTCCAACCCCAGAACTGGGGCGCTGTGGCAAAGGCGGCCGTAACCACCCAGAGTGTAATTTGTCAGGGACACGAAGGTTAACATTTTTCTTCACGAAAACCATCTTTAATGACCATCAGCAATCAGGACCTCCAATTTCTGTCTCATTTGAAAGCTTTTAATGCTTTCAGAGGGACAGACGGGATGACCTAGCAGGTCCTTTCCATCTCTCATTTTCTATGATTAATGAAGTTCAATTGTGCAGAATAAAACGGTGAGTTTTCTGAGTCCGTTCAGCGGCATCCCTTTCCCGCCTCTTTCTTTCCCCATTTTTTTAGACAGATGATAATCATGCACATTTTCTCTTAATGCTTCAGAGGAAAAGGGATGTATTCTTCTGAGCTAGGCTTTGAAAATGTCAAGGTGGGTGTATTTATCTGTGGTATAAATCATTGCCAAATGCCACAGGCCACTCTTCCCTCCCACCCCAGACAGACAGGGGACCTCAATGAAAAGCCAAGGGACTCGGAAGGAGAAAACACTTTCACATTTGTGAAGTTTATCATACTTTTTCCTAAGTTTCTTCGTAGGCTGCATTTGTTTCATAACCTACTGATTTAATGTCCTCAGGCTAAACGTGGACTTCATAACTGTTTTGTCTGAAGGGAAACTGAGGCTCAGCACTTTATGGGACTTGATTAGGGCTGCCCAGCCTGGTAAGAGGAAGATGACAGCTGGGTTACTGGACTCTGCTCTGCTGCACAGAGGGTCTGCAAATTTTGAAAAAAATCTCTTGAGGCAAATTCTAGACAAATTCTCAGCTTTTATGTTTTCTTGTGCTGTAAGTCATCTGTGTTGTGAGGCAGCCAGGCCTGCAGGGAGGTGTCTTGGGAGCTGGAGGTATTTAACCTTCATACATTCTGCATTTGAAGAGAAGAGCTTTGGGGAAGAGATTTCCATGAACTTGTATGTCTGTCCTATTTCCTGGTTAAAGGACACAACTGGTCTCTGAATTCTTGGATGTGCTTTTCTGCGTGAATGACAACAGAGAGACCCCAGGCAGAATTCTCTGCCAGGAGAGGAGGCTCTGCCAAGTTGACAACCGCTGCCAAGGAGTCCTAGGACAGTCCTGGAAGGAGATGACATTCTGGTTTGTTTAGCTCCCTAAACAGGGGCTGAGTCAGCAAAGCACTTTCTGGGCAAGCATGAGGACCTGAGTTCAGTCCTCAGCACTCATGTAAAAAGTTGGACATGTGGGAAGGGAGGAGGGAGAGTTATACAAGGAACCATGTGGGTAAAGGGAAAGAAGGAGCTCAAGAGAGGGGGATAGTAGGAAATGGGTGTTATCAAGGGGAAAATGGGAGTTATGCTGTGGGATAAATAATGCTTAGGTGGTGTGAAGAATGAGAGGGAACTCTGTTAGTTTAAAAGGCTACTGAAAAATATACATATAATATACATACGAGTGCAAGTGTATAGATGAAGGCCATATAACAAGAAACAGTGCCAGGCAGAGAAACCCCCCTTTGAGTTGTCGGTCAGGGTAGCCCAGGAGATTCCCAAAATAACACTGGACATCACCACAGCCCTTGGTTGCCTCCCAGAACTTGAAGGTAAGACCCTATTGCCAAAGAGAGGACATACCTCAGACACAGGACTTGCAGTAATGAAACTGGACCCGACCTGAAGCCTCCTCCCGGAAGACTGGCTCTCATGGTGTCATAGTATCAGGACACTATGCAAACTGCCAAGGGAGAAAACCAATCAGTGGTCCAACCCCAGCTGTAAAGTTTAATAACCACAGCAGCAACCAGCCCAGCAAACTATCTCTGTTGGTGCAGTACTGGTTCTTTTGTCTTGGGAGTGGTCAACAGTTACCAAATTGGACGTAAGGCCCGCTCAGTGGGAGGAAACTCATGTGTGATCATGTGAATACAGCCAAGTACACATGTCAGGAGAGGTCATATATTCTGGAGAAAAACCTACATCCGTCACATCCCTAGACAAGTACAACTTTTTACTGTATGCTAAATATGGATCCTTATATTTACAGACAAGTGTACCTCTCACCACTCATCAAAGAAACTTTTTGCAGCAGGTGGACACTATTGCAGAGTTCCACAGCTGGTCAAAAGCACAGACTAAGTTTCTGTAAGAGGCCAAGCCCCAAGTGACACATCTACAATGGAACCCTACACCTAAGGCTCAGGGAACACAGTGGAACAGGGAGCAGAGAGAATGTGGCTGCATCTCTCAAATCTCACTAGTGAAGCTTCCTCATTCAACAGAGTGCAAGGCACACAAAAGGCCACAACTGGTAAAGTTTAGAGAGTAAGAGACTTCAGAGTGTGTGTCTCTGGATAGGATTCCTATATCACATTTTTGCCACCCAGAGCTCAGAGACCATTGCGGAAGCGGGGGGCGGGGGCAGAAAGAACGTGAGAACCAGGGGTGGTGAATGACCACAAGGCAACAGAGTTTTCCAGATATCTGGGAACTTACAGCAATGGTGATACCATGTATCAGACACATGCAAACTCAAACCAGACAACCCGGCGTAGAAGTGGGAAAAAGAAGCCCCAAGCTTAGCTGAAGAATTAACTGACCGCTGTTGTGTGAGGGAGCTGGTCTTTAATGGAGGACACTAGACAGGCTGGCTGAAGATTGTTAACTGACCACTGCTGTGTGAGGGAGCTGGTCTTTAATGGAAGATACTAGACAGGCTGAACAGGCTCCAGTGGACGGACTGTGACCACAGGACATGTGGGGACGCAAGCTTGACTCAATAGGCCATAACATACATATGACAGAGAGCATGAAATTCAGCAGTGGGGGGGTATGAGGGGTGCAGATAGGGAAGAGAGTCTATATATGATCACGATTATATGAAATACACAAAAGTTTTAAAAATTGACTTTTTAAACTGAGCACAGTTGTGCATACTTGCCTTGCTAGGGATGGCTGAGACAAATGAATTCCTAGGGTCAGCCACTTTGCTAATCAGCAAGTTCCAGACCAGTGAGAGACTCTGAAAACAATGGACTGAGTTTTGAGGAACACCACCAGAGGCTGACCCCTGGCTTCAGTATACATGCACATACACATACATACATACACCTCCCTGCACACATACAACCCTAACCAAAAATCAATTGAAAATCCCAAATGACTAAATTTAGACTAGCTTGTTTCTAAGGTCCCAGAAATTAACAAGACAAATTACCAGCCTTCTCACAAGTAAATACTGGCAGAATCCAGGAACATGGAGCACGTGCCCTGACCTCTCACTAAATTTCTCAGCAGTGCACCTGTGCTGACACACTGGGTAAGGAGGTAACATGGTCCTGCAGCTGCCTTGACCTGGTGATTAGACCAGGCTTGAAGGGCTCTTTCATATCTATTTCTGGGTAAAATCAGCTGTCTACACTCGGAGCTCACTCTTCTGATGTTTGAGTTTAGATTAACCCACATGTAACAGGCTATGCACAGGTATATTTGGGTGTGTATCTGTGTGTGTGCATGTGTGCATGTGTGTGTGTATGCATGCATGCATGTGTGTGCAGGTCTGTGTACAGCTCAGAGGACAACTTCAAATGTCATTCTCAGAAATGCCATCTACCTCCTTCAGACAGTCTCTCATTGGTTTGGAACCCACCAAGTAGGGCTAGACTGGCTGGCCAGTGAGGCCCAGGGCCCCGGCTGTATCTACCTCCCTAGCACTGGAATTTTAAGTAGGCAACACCAGGCTCAGCATTTTTACATAGGTGTTGGGAATCACCCTTTAGGCAGACACGTTATTGAGCTGAGCCATTTCCCCAGGCCTAGATGTTTTATTTTCACTGGAAGCAGATTCAAAAGTATTTGAGTGGGGTGGATCCCTGGTGGGTGAGGGCTTGCGAAAGAAGCCAAGGTTTTGTAGAACTTCCTCGTGAATACTAACTGGAAGGTTAGACAGCAGGTAAAATGTAGGGCCCAGCTCCAGGGAGGCAGTCATGGGAAGATTCATTCTGAGGCACAGTTTCAATCTACTGCTTCTGTTAGGCACCGCTCAAGGACTCTGATCTATGCTTGATTTCCTCGTCTGACCTATAGTAGCTCTAAGAATGAACAGCGTGTTTGGGAACCATAGGCGTTGCTGTTGGGATGTGTCCCACCTGTTCAGGTGTTGTCAACAGGATAGCAGTAAAAATGGGACAATTAAGAGGCGATCTCTGTAAGACCACCAGTGGGGTTAGGACCTGAGAGAGGGGTTGGTGCCTTCCGTCACAGTGAACACACCTGTTAGTTCCTCTTCTCCAGAGGACACCACATTCAAAGCATCATCTTGGAGGCAGAGACCAGAACTTGCAAAGCACCAAACCTGCTGGTGCCTGGGTATAAAGCTTTCTGGCCTTCAGAGACAAGAAAATTATGTTTTTGCACACAGCAGCGGGGATTTTAAGCACGTTGCCTGTGTGTATTGACATCCTGCTTCGGAGAGTCAGGTGGCCCTTTGGAGATGATCTCCAGTGGGGATCCGGGGTCCGTGTTTAGCTGCTTGTCTCCCAGGTATGTGTCTGAAAATACGGGTTGCAAGCCGTGGTCAGGAGTCTTTCTGCTTGTTTTTCATTGGATTTTAAATTTGTCTTTAAAATATACAGAGCATAAAATTTGCCATTTTTGTCATTTTAAGTGTACACTTCAGTTGTGTTACGTTCACATTGTTCTTGTGACCTTCCCTGCTAGCATCCATCTCCAGAACCTTTTCATGTTCCTAAACTGAAACTCTGAACTTGCTAACACTTACTACTCTCCTCTCTCTAGCCCCGGCAACCATCACTTTCCCTTTTTCTTCCTTCTTTCCTCTTCTGTGATTGTTAAAGGTACTTCGTATAAGAAGTATGCAATATTTGTCTTTGTGATTGTCTAATTTAACAACATATTTTCCCCATAGGTTATCCATATTGCAACATTTGTCAATCTCTCTCTCTCTCTCTCTCTCTCTCTCTCTCTCTCTCTCTCTGTATGGGATATTTCTGTGTGAGTGCAGGCATGTGTGTGGAAGTAAGAGGATAACCCTTAGCAATGGCCTTTACCTTCTATCTTCTTTGGGACAAGGTCTCTCATTCCCTGCTGTGTGCCCCAGGCTAGCCGCCCTCTGCACCTCAGAGGATTCTCCTGTATGCGTACCATCACATCTTAGGAGTGCTGCGATTAGGTGTGCACAGCTTGTCTAGCTTCCCATGGGTCCCAGGGATTCAAACTGAGGTCCTTGTGCTTTCACAGCAAATGCCTTACCACCTGAGCCATCGTCTCAGGACACCCCTCACCCCAGTGATTTTAGTGTATACATATTAACTTTTCTTATTCACCTCTCAGAGAACATTTCATGCTGTGAGCATGAATATTTAGATATCTTTCATAAATCTCTGCTTTCAAAACTCTTTTTGGGATTGCTAGGTTATGTGTCTGTATTTTACATTTTGAAGAATCGCCACACTATTTTCTGTAGTGGTTGTACCACTTTATAGTCCCACCAGGAGGGCACAGGGTTCAAATTTCGTCGCTTCCCAGTCATTGCTCATTTTTTCTATTTTGATAATAATTATCTTAACACTGTGAGGGTGTGTTGCACTGTGGCTTCAGCTTGCCTTTCTCTAACGATTAGATGCACTGAGCTAGGAGTTTTGACTAGATGCTCCATCTTAATGGTTTTCAGTACTTGTTACACATTAAAATCTGTCTTGGAAAGCTTAACAAGAAACAGTGACGTCTGGGACATACTGGTTAATTTAGAAACCTGGCTATTTGAGGCCTGCATATTGGTATTTCTAAATGTGTGTATGAAGTGCTCTGGTTCCCTATCACAAAGTGTGGAATGGTAGCACATTTTCTTGAATTGTTTTACTTTGGATCAACACTTTTAACTTTATGTTTTGCTAAGGGAAAAATATATATATGGTATTTGCTATAGAGTTTTGATACAGAGCCCCTAAATCCCTTGAAAATTTTTAAGTAATAAGTGTGCTAAGAACTTTTTGTGTTTGATAAGAATGACTTTTTTTTTCTTTAAAAAAAACTTATTGAATTTTTCTGTATTTCATACAGAACACCTCAATCTTAATCATCTTTATACCCCCTTCCCCACTGGCACCCTCTCACTGGAATTAATACATTCTGTCATTTGTGTTAAGGCTTATTGTATCAAGTTAGTGTCCCCAGACCTCCCTCAGTGCAAGTTCATCTACTGAGGTCTAGTCAGCCTATTGTTTTAGGAAGATCAGCTCTTCCTCACCCAGCAGTAATCAGTTGCTAAGATTTCTTCAGTTAAGTTTGGGGCCTGCTGTCCATTTCCCCAGTTCTATGCTAGTTTTTTTTTTTTAATTAATTTATTTTTTTTGTGTGTGTGGGTATATTTCTTTCATGCAGAGCATCCCAAACAATCTTATTCATCTTTATACCCGCATCCCAAGTGGCACCCTCCTATAGCCTCCCCCCACAACTGGAGCCCATATACTCTGTCATCCCTGTTACTGTCCACTGTGTTATCTCAGTGCCCCCAGCCCTGAACCATATTTTAACTAAGGAAGTAATTTGATCAGGTTTGCTTAAATTACCTTGACTTCACTGTGGGTAAAGGAACGGGTGTGAAATAAGAATAAAGGCAACGAGAACAGTTAACGGACAATTTTCTGCTGTTCATTTTCCTGGTTCTGTGCTGGGTTTCTGTCTGGGAGTCTCTTGGGCCACCCTGGCCAACAACTCAAAGAAAGGTATCTCCTGTCTGGCATTGTTTCTTATTATGTAGCCTTTAGCTAACACATGGACTCTTAAAGAATTATACTGATCACTTTGCTCTTTGGTTATACTTTCCTTTGGGGTGTTTAAGACCGTACAGTTGGCTCATATTAACCAATCTATTTTTACTCTTAAGGTCATTTGAGGATCTGTTTCTCAGGGGTCACATGGGCTTGGGAGGAGCCCCTGGCTCCTTTCTTTTACCAGTTCCATCTATGTGAAGATAAATCAAAGGTCCTTCCTGACCATGGCTGGCTTCACATGGAAGCATGAATGAGATGTTTCCTCTGTGTTGACCCTCTTCTTTATAGACTGGACACTGGTTAAAGTCCATCTGGTGGGGTCTCCACAGCCTCCTTGATCAAGAGGACAGAAGAATGAATTTTTAACTACTGCTGAGGTCATGCTAATGGGCCGACTCCTGAAGGTCCTTGGATAACTTCAGGGAAACAGCCAAGTGATGGTTGAAAATTTTAGCTCCTTCCCTGGACCTCAGGGGAAAGGGACGGGGTGGCAGGCTGGGTTCAGTTATCAATGGCCAATGATATATTTGATCATGTTTATGTAAAACCACTTCTAATTAAAACACTAAATGACGGGTTTCCCGATTGGTGGCTATTTTGAGGTGCTGAGAGGGTGGTATGCCCAGAGAGGATACTAAAGCTCCACACATTCTCCCTTCTCCCTTCCCTTATATGTGTCATCCATTTGATGGCTTCTGAGTTCATCCGTTACCATAAGCAGGTAATAAGAAATGGAGGATGTTCTAGTAAATTATCAAACATGAGGAGGAAATTGGAACTCTTTGCCATAGCTGGTGGGAATTTAAATGGTGCAACCACTACAGAAAACAGTATGGTGGGTCAAGAAATTAAGTGTGTTGCAAACATGGGGCTTAGATTTCCTGTTGGAAGGAGACGCAGTCCTCTGGGACTGTGTCCTTCACCTGTAGGGACTGCACTAACTCCAGGGAATTAGTGTCAGAACTGAATTGAATTGTATGACATCTGGTTGGTGTCTGGACAGTTAGAGACTGCTCAGTAGGGGGAAATAATCCCAGGCATTTGGCCAGAAAAGTAAAAACAATTTATGCCATCTTTATTGTCGAACAGGAGTAACAAACAACACCTACTGGAGGGATGATGAACAGGATCATAATGTGATATTCACTAGTGCCTTACTCTGAACCAGGTGCATGTTGGGGTAGGGGAGGAAGGGGCATCCACATTATTCTCTCTCCCTTGATAATATCCAGGGGAGACCTTCTCACTCTGAAAGGGAAGATAGGACACAGCAAAACTAACAAACGGTTGGAGCAGTGGCTTTCAGTCCTGACTGCATATGAAACTTGGAGAGCTGTCCACATACCTGCTTTCCACAGCAGATTCATGGTCGAGGGCTGTAGGATCAGCTGTGCATCACCCCTGGGCTCTGGTAAGGGAGATCCTGTGTTCTCTGCTGCCAGAGGAGTAAATCTCATTGAAGAGCTACAGGGGGCAGAGAGGCTGCTTAACCTGACAAAGACCTTACCTTCAAATGCAGCCCGGAACTAAGAGGATACAATCAGTGCTGAGTGTTGTGTAAATCTGTGACTTTAATGTGTGTCTGTCAGTAACAAGGTAGGTGAGTAATTGATTTAAACATATGATTTCTCATTTGATACAATACTCCTTTAACTTGAATTCCTACTCTGCTCTGCCAGCTCACACGACTGGGATAATACTATTATTATGTTTTTTCATCTTGAATCTAACAAAGAACCAGATGGCGTGATTTCAATAAAAACTATCAAGTTCAGGTTCTTTTGTCTGTTTTATGTACCCAGAAAGAATAATGCCATTACTGGATTTTAATTAAGTGACAGGTGATTATAAGAATCATGATTTTTGGCATTTTATAACTTGGTTGTACCAAGCTTGAAAAATATATATGTTTTTGGCAAATCATATGCTTCATATCCAACCAATGGGAATGAATACTCATCAACATTTATCAATCACAACTGTATTCTGAACTGTTTTATTATCATGTTTATCTCTTTTCTGTTCAGTCCTTTTTAATTCATACCCGAGGCTGCATCCTCGCTTCTTATCACCCACTGCCCTAGCTAGTGGTTTTCTGGTAAGCAAATGTGCTAGTTGCTTTTCCGATTGTTGTGATGAAATACATGGCAAAATCAACTTAAGGAAGGAAGAGTTTATTTTGCCTCACAGTTTGAGGGTAAAGTCTAAAGTGGCAGGGAAGGCAGGCAGGAGCTTGAGGCAGTTGGTCACCTTGCATCCTGTCAGGGAGCACAGAGAGATAAAGGCTGGTGATCAGCTTAGTTTCTGCTTTTTACTCAGTCCTTTGACCCAATGAATGGTACTGTCCACACTTAGGGTGGATTTTCTTAGCCCAATAAACACAATCTAGAAACTTCTGAGCAAGCATACCTAGAGGTTGGTCTCCTATGTGGTTCTAGATCTTGCCAAGGTAGCAATCAATATTACCCATCACAACTATCTGTGTGCAAAAACCTCCCACTTATATACAGTACTTACATTTACTGTGGTGTGAACACCTCCCCAAAGACTGATTTCAGGTCACCAACCTGAAGTCTCCACAAAGCAAAGAAGAGACATGCGAATTCACCTCCAGTGCGTCGCTGGGTCCCCCTTCAGTCTCTGTGGAAACCCACCGTCTCCACAGGGCTGCACATCAGTCGCGTTATGCTTCTCTTTACATTACTTTCCCTTATCTCCCAAACTGAAGAAACGTGTCTTTGTACTCTGTAAGTGGACAAATATTTTCCTGATATTAAGCAGGTGGAGAAGATATTTCTGGAAGATGGGAAAGCTGGATTAAAGAAAAAAAGTCGTGTGTCTGTGTAGTAGGTGGAAAGGAACACGTAAGAAGTCATTTGGACAGTATTTCTAGCCTGCATCATCACCTTGGAAGAGGCATGAGTCTGCTCTGGTTTGTGGTTAAGGCATGAGCCACTTACTGGCTTTCAAGGTCGTCTGTTCACCTTTCCACATGGCTTTTCTCTTCAGCCAAGCTTTGCAAAACTAGGCACAGATGTGAACTCTGGCCAAAAGGATTAATCACATTGCTTCATTGTGTTTGTATAACCAACTGTGTATGAAAATGTGAGAAGTTGGTCTGGGAAGTATGTGCTTCTTTCTTAATGAAGAAACAATGAATTTTGTAATGTTTTATGCTCTGTGCCAGCATTTGTTAATGCTCAGAGCATCTATTCCTTGTAATCAAGTGGTATGTATTTATCATACAATCGTTACCTTATTAGGCTATAATAAATGTCTAGTTAAGTGCATATAGGCTGTTTCTGTTGCAATTTAATTACCAGCACAGTTAATTAGGCAATGCATGCCATCACCATTTCAATTCAAAGGGCTTCTTGACTTTATTAAGCAGGTTTGAGGAAAGACCATTGGACCCAAAACCCATGGCTAAGAGACATAAAGAAAAGCCTTGTTGGCTCTTAGCACAGTAACTATTGTGTGCCAGCACAGTACCTACTGTGTGCCAGCACATTATGTAACTGTCTCTAAATCCTCATGTGACAAAGTACTGCCTAGAGTGAGCATGGCTGGAGAACCAGTGACACTTGCATCTTTGTAGCCAATTTAGCAAATATACTCAGGGATCGCAGAGAGGAGAGGCAGGTGTTCTGTACCTGACAGGCGACCTCACCTCAGGGCTGTGGCCAGAGGGCCCCTGCCGTGCTCTTTAGCTGTCTAAGTTCCTCTGAAGTGTGGCTTAAGGAACCCGTGAGAAAGCTCAAGTGAACACATGTTCCTTGTGCAACTGCAGAAAGAAGTGAAATTCAATTGTGGAAGCTTCTGCCTTCAGCTTAATGTTCTGAAGGACATCATGTGCACCTTGCCTTAGGAAGCTTTGAGTTTTCAGCTGTTGTCAGTCCCTCTTCTTCAGAGCGAATGAAAGGCCTTGGAGACTTGATGTTGAGAAGGGAGGGGAACGAAGATGGCAGGGGAGTGGGTGGAAGTAGGAAATGTGAGGAGAATAAACACATCTCTAGACTTAGGGCTCATGATGAGCACTATGACCTCAGGACTTGGAACTGTCTTGACAGAGCCCAACAGACCAGCCTGATCAGAAAGGACATGTCAGAACTCGAGAACTGGTACCAAGAACTTTTCAGGTGTTAGTGGAAGGCATGAGGTTTATAATATAACCATCTTGTAACTGAACATTTACTTGATGGTGAAAAATGCAAGGATGGCCGGGCATGGTGGTGCACACCTTTAATCCCAACCCTTGGGAGGCAGAGGCAGGAGGATCTTTGTGAGTTCAAGGCCAGGCTGGTCTATATAATGAGTTCAGATCAGCTGGGACTACAGGGAGACCCTGTCTCAAAGACGAAAAAAAAAAAAAAAAGCAGGGCTGGTTTTCTGACGCTTGATTCTGCCTGTGACATGAGTTTAGGCAAGGAGTGTCGAGATCTGTAATAGTCAGCTTTCTGTTACTATAACAAAATACATACGGTATGAACTTACAAAGGGAAAGGGTTATTTTTCAGATTTTAGTTCACGATTGGCTGACTCCATTGCTCTGTGACAAGGACAACACACTCTGGGGGGACCATGTTCAAAGGAACAAAGTCTCAGCTCATGTTCAAAGGAAAGAGGAAGAGAGCATGGAGTATGGTCCCACAATCCCCTTTGGTGCATACCTCCCATAACCTAACAACTTCCCAGAGGGCCTGCTTCTCAATTGTCCAATATCTCTCAATAGTGCCATCCCAAGAAACAAGTCTCCACCATATGCACCTTTGAAAGACAATCAATGCCCAAACTAAAGGGGCCTTGCTCCCAGCCCCAATGTTGGGGTGCTCAGTACACATTGGAGAGATGTCAATTTCACACTCCCTGTTTGTCGTTCTAGAAGGTGTATTGGTTAGCTGATTCATCATTGGGTCAAAACTGCAGAGAAGCCACTTAAAGGAGAAGAGATTTATTTTACTTATGGGGACACAAGTTCCAGACCACACTTTGCTGGTGCCATTGCTTGCAATCTGAGGTGAGGCAGAAATATCATGATAGTATAAGAGAATGGTTGAACAGAGCTACACACCTCATGGAATGCAGGAGAGGGAGGGAGGGAGGGAGGGAGAGAGAAGATGTGTGTTTCATATGGCACACCCCTAGGAACACACTTCTTCTAATAGGTTCCACCTCCTACTTTCCCTCCAGCTTTCAATAATACAACAATATTAAGAATCCATCAAAGGATTGATTCACTGGTCAGTTCAGAACCCTCAGGAGCTGACCACTTTCCAACAGGGTATCAGCTAGCATTCTAACCCTTAGTATACCATCCCTGGTTGAGGTGCTTTGTATCCAGACCATAATGTAAGAATAAGAGAACCAATCAGAGCCAACCAATTCTTTCATTGCCTCTCCTGACTAGGAGGAGAGAGATGGCAACACAAATAATAATGTGGACAAGAAGTAAGCAGTTGCCATGGTTTGTTTTCCTTGACTGGGTTTGTTTAGGGATAATCAAATAGCTCAAGAGGCATCACCTTTTCAGTATGTTTGTGAGGGTGTTTCCAGAAGATGCCATTTCCATGAATGGAGTAGACAAGGTTTATTTCCCTTCTCTCCCACCCCAGTGGTGACAGGTGCGATCTAGTAATACAGGGACCTGGATATAATAAAAAAAGGTAAATCCATCCTCCCTTCTTCTGACCTTAGACACTAATACTTCAGGTACTCTGGGGTTTGTATCAATGGTCCTGGGTTTCTCAGGCCTTCGTCTTTGAACTGCAAACTGTTCATTTGACTCCCTTGGTTACTCAGGCTTTCAGAACGGGGCTGAGATATGCCACCAATTCATCTTGTTCTCTGACTTGCAGAGAAAATGTCAAGGACATTGCAGTGCCCCAATCTCATGACTCAATCCCCATAATAAATTCCCTCTTCTGATTCTCTCTCTCTCTCTCTCTCTCTCTCTCTCTCTCTCTCTCTCTCTCCCCTCTCTCTCTTCCTCTCTCTTCCTCTCTCCAATCTATTGATTCTGTTCCTCTGAAGAGCCCTGACTGTAGGAAAGGAAAGGTGTAGAGGAGGATGAGGATGAGGCTGTGTGGGAATAGATCACTAATTTAAATAGGGCATCCAGGAAATACCTTACTGAGAACGGGGCTTTGAACAGATACCCGAAGGAAACAAGGGTGGTGAGGTGTGAAGAAGCGTGGAGAAACACTTCTGACAGGGAGCGTAGCAAATAGCAAAGTGCAATGACCGAGAGTCGGGAACATGCTTGGCACATCGAGGGAGGAGTGAGGAAGCAGAGACAGAAGCATGGGATAAAAGAGGGAGAGCTTGCAGGAAACAAGGACTGCAAAGAGAAGGAGCAGAGTGCCCGGGGCCTCAGGGCGCTGTAATGACTTCGGCTTTTATCTTGAGAAAGGTAGGATTTGGAACAGCTGGAGTTATACAATCGATTTAAATTGAGCAGGATTATTTATATGTCAAGATTGAGAATAAACTGATGAATGAGACAGAATTAGGAAGATGGACCGAGAGATTGTAACTCTAGTGAGAAGACTGTTCTGAGGAGGGCAATGGCAGTGAAGTGGTGACACTGGGTGGTGACGCTGGACGTAGATTATGGCAGTGTTCTCTGATTAGGTGTCATGTGAATAAAAGAGAGGAATGAAATATGATCTCAAGATTTCAACAGCATATTCTATACTCATTGCTGTGTCCGCATATCTGACCAGAAGAATGGAAGAGGAGAGGTTTATTTTGGCTCACAGTTTAGAGGATATAGTCCATCATGATGGGCAGTCATGGTGGTAGGACCAGCTCCTCCTTCTGGAGGCAGGAGGCTGCCTGCTTGCATCTTGGGGGATGAGCAGGGAAAGGGGAACATGGGGCTCAGCTGGCTTTCACTTTCCCCTCTTCTTATTCAGTCTGGGACCCCAGCTCTGGAATGCTGCCACCTATTTTCTGGTGGTACAAACTGTCCCCTCTCAGAGAGTCCATCCTGGAAACACCCTCCTCACAGATATGCCCAGAGGTGGGCTCCATTTATGACCCAGGTGCTTCTTAATCCAATCAAGTTAAAAAGCAGAATTAACAACCACAAACAGTAAGAATGGAGTTTCCTGGATACTGCAGTGAGGTCCAGGGACCCTGCTGGGCCTCCTTTAATGAATGAGCAACACAACCATCAACAAGCCCAGTTGTGACAAAGTTTAGTGATCAGGCCCAGCTGAAGTTGTGATGATGGTAGTTATTTCATGCAGAAGAGACTGCTGTATAGCATCATCTTATTAAAAGGACCTGGAATTTATAAGGATTTGGTACTAGGATCCACATATGAGGGAGAACATACATCATTTGTTTTTCCAAGTTTGTGTTACTTCACTTAGTAAGACGGTTTCTAGATCCATCCATTTGCCTGCAAATTTTATTATTTCATCTCTCTTTACTGCTAAATAGAACTCCATTGTGTAAAAATACCAAATTTTTGTTAATCACTCGTCAGCTGAGGGACACTTAGGTTGCTTCCATCTCTTAGCTATTGTGAAAGGAGCCGCAACAAACATGGTTGTACAAGTGTCTCTACAGTAGGATGAGTCCTTTGGGTATATGCCAAGGAGTGGTGTAACCGGGTCATATGGTAGGTTCAGTTTTAGTTTTTTAAGAGTTCTCCACACTGTTTTCCATAGAGGCTGCACGAGTTTGCAATCCCACCAGCAGTGGATGAGCGTTCCCCTTTCTCCATATCCTCGCCAGCACTTGGTATCATTTGTTCTCTTGATCCTAGCCAGTCTGACTGGGGTAAGGTGAAACTTAGGGTGGTTTTAATTTGCATTTCCCTAATTATTAACGATGATGAACACTTTTTGAGATGTTTCTTAGCCATCTTTATTTCTTTATTTGCGAACTCTCTGTTTAGATCTTTAGCCCATCTTTTAATTGGGTCATTTGGTTTCTAGAGTCTTTGTTTTTTGAGTTCTTTATATATTCTGGACATTAAACCCCTGTCAAATGTGTCACTGGTGAAGATTTTTTTTCCCATTCTGTGGGTTTTCTCTTTACTGTTTTAATTGTTTCTTCTGCTCTACAGAAGCCTTTTAGTTTAATGAAGTCCCACTTGTTGATTGCTGATCTTAATTCCTGAGCAACTTCTGTCCAATTTACAAAATCCTTTCCTACACCTATATCTTATAAGTTACTGCCAATAATTTCTTCTAATAGTTTCAGGGTTTCCAGTTTCTCATTGAGGACTTTGATACATTTGCAGTTGACTTTTGTGCAAGGTGAAAGATGAGGATCTAGTTTCATTCTTCTACAGGTGGAGATCCAGTTCTGCCAGCACCATTTGTTGAAGATGCTGTCTTTCCTCCATTGTGTGTTCTTGGCACCTTTGTCAAATATCAGATGGCTGAAATTGCGTGTACTCAGGTTTGGATCTTCAATGATATTCCATTGATCTATGTGTTTATTTTCATGCCAGTACCATGCTGTTTATAAGACTATAGCTCTGTAGTATACTTTGAGATCTGGTATAGTAATCCCACCAGCATTTCTCTTTGTGCTCAGGGTTGCTTTGGCTATCTGGGGTTTTTTTGTGCTTCCATATGAATTTAAGGATTTTTTTTCTATTTCTGTGAAGTATATCATAGGGATTTTGTTTGGGATTGCATTGAATCTACATATTGCTTTTGGTAGGATGGTCATTTTCATAATATTAATTCTTCCAATCCATGAACATGGGAGATTCTTCCATCTCCTGGTATCTTTCTCAATTTCTTTCTTTA
>NW_008337322.1:4494116-4511010 GCF_000622305.1 Nannospalax galili | reverse complement strand
AAAAGGTGATGGGGAGATATGGGAGGAGCTAGAGGGGAGGGAGTGGGCATGGATTTGATCAAAACACCTCATATGCATGCATGAAATTCTCAATAAATTATTTATTTAAGAAGAATGGAGTTTCCATTTACTGTGATTGGTCATTTTCATAATATTAATTCTTCCAAACCATGAGCATGGGAGGTCCTTTCTTCTCCTGGTGTCGTCCTCAGTTGTCTTTTAATGATTTAAATTTTCATTGTAGAGATCTTTGGTGTCTTTGGTCATATTTATTCCAAGATATATATTTTTTGCAGCTATCGTGAATGGGAACATTTCCCTGTATTCTTTCTCCAATTGCTTGTTATTGGCATATAAAAAGGCTGCTGATTTTTGTAGATTGATTTTATAACCTGCCACTATACTGAAAGTGCTATTCAGTTCTAGGACTTTTCTGGTGGAACTTTTGGGATCTCTTAGTTATACTATCATATCATCTGCAAAAAGTGATGGTTTGAGGACCCTCAGCACATTATCCAGCCACTCTTCCCAGCCAACTGTATGTAATTTGACCCTAATCACACATGGCCTCCTGGATTTGGGGAGGGCTAACATATACAATCTGGGAAAGGCTAGGAAGAGAATGCATGACCCATGCTGGGTAAAGGCTTTCCAGTGTGCATACCCTCATGTCATAATACACCTCAGCAACTCCTCAGTTATCTTGTTAAGTAAGCTCAATAAATTCATTGGTTCCCCAGTAAAACTTTAATCAAACATTGGCTCGACACTACAACCTTGAAAGGGAATAAGCATTGCTTAGCATCTCCAGGAAAAGAAATCTCACAACAGATGGAAAATTTATTTTTTAATGCTATTATGTTTCATAGTTAAAGAAAAGAAAATGAGAATATAAAAGATGTTAAAAAGTATGGGAATGGAGATATTTTCCAAAATAGACAGAAGAAAATGAGAAAGCCTAAGCAATTGATGAAGGTCTGTTTAGGTTCGTTATGATATATAAAGGATGAGACAAAAATAATATACACATAATCTTAAAATGTCAAGGATCATAGTTTAGTGAACTAGTTTAAGGAACAAAATATATATCTAGTCAAGGTTTATCTGAGAACATTTGTTTTTTTACCCAAGTCTTATATACATAGCACATGACAATTAAAAGTACCAGACTGGTGGAACTATCCTCATTGGATGTTTAACAGCCATAGTTTGAGGCCTATACCAATGTGATCAGAGGGAATTAAAGGACAGTTTTTGCCCCTTGCCCTCCAAGGTTGACTAAGTTCCAAGGGACTATGGAACATCTCTCAAAATGTCCTGTAACTGTGGTGAGTCATCTGTCCTCTCGTTCAGGGAGGCCATGGAGACCCCACAAGATGGACTTGAACCAGTGTCCAGTCTACAAAGAGGAGAGTCAATTCAGTGGAAACATTTCATTCATGCTTCCAAGTGAAGCCAGTCATGGTCCAGTAGGACCTTTGACTTATCTTCACATAGATGGAACTGGTAAAAGAAAGGAGCCAGGAGCTCGTCCCAAGCCCATGTGACCCCTGAGGAACAGATCCTCAAATGAACTTAAGTAGAAAAATAAATTGATTTATTTGGGCCAACTGTATGGATGAAACATCCAAAAGGAAAGTATAACCAAAGAGTAAAGTCATCAGTATATTTCTTTAAGAGTTCAAGGGATTACACTTCCCAGACATTAGGCTTAAGTCTATATAAAGTTATTTAGACAATTATTTATCATTGATGATTTTGTTCCTAATCAGAAAGTAGTGCTGTTCAGCTGTAAGACCTAAAATCTTGGTCTCTAATACTGTAGTGCCCACCTGTAGCTAAGGGAGACAACCAGCTCTTGATCTAAAATGGTGGATTAAATTTGTTTTCTTCCCTATCTAGAAGCATTTGAGAGGGAACTGATACTGATTCTAACCACTCCACCAACTATCAAAATACCTGAAGGCAAATCCTGAATCCATCACTCTAGAGTTCAGCCTTGGAAGACAAAAGAAAAATAAGGAGGAACCCAATAGAGGGATGCTTTTAAAAGCCCTTGTCAAGAAACTCCAGTGAACTCTCATAAGAACATTTGAAAATTGCCCTGTTCTGACCTTTTCTAGTTCCCTGTCTAGAACTTGCAATGCTAATTAATCTTGCCTTTACTTCTTCACATCTCCTATTCATGATTCAAAGACTTTCTTTTCCTCCTCGAGATAAGAGTTATGCAATTTGGGAGTCTTTTAGATAGACCCACTGAAGGGTGCTCCCATTGCCTGTATTCCTGTTCAGCATGGAAGAAGCCAGAGCTGTCTGTGTCCCGATTCCCTATTGGCAATTTGGGTAACATCATCAGAGGATGGTGTGAAAAGAATAGGAGGTAGGAATTGGCTAGGCAGTTAGGGTAAAAAGACCCCAAAGAAAAGTAGCCAGTTTCTTGGCTAAAACTCACAATGTCCTTGGGCCTCTTAGCAACCTATTCCACTCCAAAGGCCACAAATGTCAAAAATATTTGGGACCTTTTATCTAATCTTTAAAAGATTTAGGGTTACCTCTTCAGAAGGGGGGATGTTTGAGTAACCAAAAGCCCCATAAAAATAAATATATCAAAGAAGAAGAAAGAGTGCATGAGGTTATCAGAAAAAAGTGATGGGGAGATAGGAGATGGAGGGGAGGGACTGGGCATGGATTTGATCAAAACACCTCATATGCATGCATGAAATTCTCAATAAATTATTTATTTAAGAAGAATGGAGTTTCCATTTACTGTGATGAAAAAAAAATGGATGAAGCACATCTTAGGTTCCTGGTGATTTGGGGAGTTCAGTTATGTACTTGTAATTTAAAAAAATAGCTAACCATTGTCGAAGGGAAGATGTCAAGTGTGTGTTTCAGTGTATGGGACTGGAATTCGGTTAAGAGCTCTGGTCTGTAATATTAGTCAGAAATTGGGCTGTAGGAGTGGGTGCAGTCACCAAGAAAAGCTAGTGAATGGAAAGGGAAGTCACTCAGTGTGTGAACACTGGAGCACAGGGAAACTGTACGGGAGACCAGTAGACACTAGGAAGATATGAGTGGCACAGAAGGAAAATCTGCAGATAACTGTCATAGCTGGGCACGGTGGTGGGCACGGTGGTGCACATTGTTAACACTAGAACTCAGGAGGCGCAGGTGAGTGGATCTCTAATGAGTCTGAGGCCAGCAAGAGCTACAAGATGAGACCTTGTCTCAAAAATAACCTGTTGGAAGAAATTACTTCAAGAAAAATTGAATCCTCAGCAATCAGCATTTGGAGTTCTGCTCATGGGTTCAAGACAAGGACCGAGAGTTAACCACATACTTACTGTTTTTATTTTGTAACAGAGAAGACACCACTGTATCCTTCAGAGCAATTTTATAAGAACAGTATGAATAAAACCTTAATTAGATCATACTAAAGAAAGTGGGAGGAAAGAATTAAGTTCAGAAAGTTCTCAAAAACTATGACAAAGGAGAGCAGAGAAATAAGGCAGTCAGATAGGTGGGTTTGGGGTCAAAAGACTCTTTTTAAAGATGAAACAACAACAGCATGCTTCTCTCTTAGTGAGAATGAGCCAGCAGGAATAAGAAGTTTGGAAAGGAGAGGGAAGACCTCACGGAGAAGAACCAGGCCTAACCGAAGAGCAGATGCTCACACACTTGAAACACACAGAAGTGAGACAGCCGACAGCTCACCGAGAGTAAATGGTGCTGTTGGACAATACAACTTTGTTCTTATATTTTTCATGAAACTGTAGAATGATTTTGGAAGGAAGATTCTGATTAATAAGACATTAAAAACAAATCTATAGAACAACCACAACACACAAAGAAGTATAACTAAAACTTAAAGCCTAGAAAGAATAAGAGTTCTAAAGCACATGGATTAACTAAAAAGCAGGGTAAAGGGCAGGAATTGAAGATCAGGAGGCACAAATAGGGAACAAGTTCAAAGAAGCCAAAATTGATCCCAGGTATCATAATTCTACCAAATGTAGTTGGACTAATATCTCTTACTAAAAGTGCGAGGACTCAGAAGTTCAAGGCTGGCCTCAACTGCATAGAGAGTTCTGATGCCAGTCTGTCTCATTCGAGCTCATATCTCAAACAGGAAACCAAAAATGAAATGAAACGAAACAAACGGAAGCAAGGCCTTTCCAAACTAAAAAGAAAAACATCAACAGACCTAAGACTTTTATCCACACATACACTTTTCAGATGAATTATTACACTGCAGATTCAGAAACACATCACAGGTATAAAGATTTCAATTCATTGGGGTAATAGAAACATCTCAAAGGTGTATACATCCAAAACAAAAACTCCCTAACATACAAAACAAAAATGGACAAAACTAAGTTGAGCAATAGCAAATGTGCAATCAGGATGATTGACAGAACAAATAAATAAAAGGAAAGCACCCAGGCTACAATCTGTGCAGCACTGTCAAAATGCTTGGCCTAATTTACATTTTATAGAACCATAAAGTCAGCAACAGCAGATTATACATTCTTTTCAATCACATATGAATCATACACCAAGAATGACCATATGCTAGCTAATTAAATTAGTCTCAATAAATTTCAAAGAATTGAAATCATGCAGTGTACATTCCCCGAAGGCTACATATTAAGTTATAAATCAACAACATAAAGATATCTTGACAGACAAATATTTGGAAATGAAGCAGCATACATCTAAATCATCCACAGGCCAAAAATAAACTTCAAAATATTAAAAATTAAACTTAATGATAATGGAAGTCCAATATGTCAGAATTTATAAGATACAGCCAAAATTGCACCAATGGAAATTTATAAATTTAAATGCTTGTGTGAGAAACAAAGAATGGGGCCAAAAAGCAGTTGCCTTTCCCCCTTAAGAAGCTAGAAAACAAAGAGCAAATTATGAGAAATGTCAGTAAAGGAGAAGGCATGAAAATATGATGTATACTAACAGCACAAAATGAACAAATAATAGAGAAAATGAACAAAAGTTGGCTCTGGACAGATTATTATTATTATTCTATGGACAGATTCTTAAAAAAGGAAACATCAATCCCCCAATGGCCTGAAAGAGAATTACTACAAATTCCACAGATATTGAAAACATAAAATTCATATGTTGGACTATATTGTGCCAAAATTTTTATTTTCAACACTAACTTTAAAAAAAAAATTTTATGTGCATGTGTGTATTGCCTGCATGTAGGTAAGTACACCCCTGTCATGCAATGTCCATGGAGGACAGAAGAGGCTATTGGATCCCCTTGAACTCGAATTATGGACTGTTGTTAGCTGCCATGTGGATGCTGGAATTCAAACCCCGGTCCTCTGCAAGAACAGCCAGTGTTCTTAACTACTGTGCCAACTCTCCAGCCCCTCAACACTAACTTTTAAAACTAACAAAACAAGGACTTAAAAGTCTGAGTCATCTGGGCTTGGAAGGTAGCTCAGATAGTAAAGCACTTCCTGTGCAGACATGGGGATCTGACTTCATTCCTCAAACCTCAGTATGTGCAATAGTATACAGGGTTTTCAGAAAGGGAAAGTTCATAAAATTCAGGTGTCGGTGTTCCTTCTAACAGTCCGTAATTAAATCCATTTCAGTTTCAATTGTGATAGATTTTTTCATGGAACTTGACAAGTTGCTCTTAATATTTATATGTAAAATAGTCAAGGTTAGTCTTATTTAAAAAGAGTAACTGTGACTCTTGCCCTCAAAATATTAAGAATTAATATAAAGTTAGAGTAATTGGTTTTGACACTGTGATAAAAATAAATAGACCAAATGAGAGGAAAGAGAGATGGATCACTGTGTAAGAGATTTGCTGTACCAGCAAGATGACCTGCGTTTGAATTCTCAGCACCCCATGTAGGAGCTCAGCAGGGCCATGTATAATCCCAGCCTTTGGGAGGCAGAGACAGACAGATCCTTACTGCCTTGCCAGCCTAGCCAAAATGACAAGCTTCAAGTTCAGTGAGAGGCCCTGTCTCAAATAATTAAAGGTCACAAAGTGGAGAGGAAAGTGGGGGGTGTGGGAAGAGTTGGGGTGGGGAAAGGGAGAGTGAAAATGGTGTAAATACAATATTCAGGGATGAAAGTCTCAAAAACAAAAAAATTGTTATAAAAAATAAGGGAGAGAGAGAGAAAACATGCCTTCCCTAACTCTAACTTGCAAAGAAATGTGTTTGTATAAAACCCACATACCCACATATACACTCAAAAAGAATAGAAATAGAACAAATGAAAAGAATAGCATAGGAACAGACTTAGATGTACACAGTAACTCCGTGTATGACACCGTAAAGCAGTTAGAAAACGGTGGGCGAGTCAGTATTGTCAGAACTCGTTTTCCATGTGAAATAAATTTTATGCAAACTTCGTAGTAAAAAGAAAAAATAGTCATATGTATTACAGATATAATGTGAAAAGAAATCCTGAAATCTTATAGAAGGGAGGTACAGCTTTATAATAGAGAGATAAGGATTTCTGCAACAAGATGTGTTAAGCAGAAGTCATTAAAAATTCTTACATTTTCTCACATTGAAACACGAATGTCCCGCATGACTGAGAAACCATATATGAATTTCAAAGGCAAACCACCCACACGGAGAAGATGCTTACAATAATTTTAATCAACAAAGGCATGGCAACATGAAAATGTAAAGTCTTACAAACCAACAAGAAAAAAAATGAACACATTAACAGGAAAATGAGCTACTGGAACACATTGAGGAAAGTGAGCTGGGTCATCCCACAGTAAGAAAGCTTGGATAGCCAGCACACTTGAACAGACGCTCAGATGCTCCAGCAAGAAATTAAAAGCATTTTGAAACAAATTCCTTTTCCATGACAGGAAATATTCAATAATCCCAAATCTTGGTGAAGATGTAGAGAGACATGAGATGTATACACAGTGGGTAGGTGAACAAGTAACAAAGACTTTGGAGAGCAGTCTATCAACACACAAGGTTGAGAATGCTAAAGGTTTATAACCCACACTTTCACTCTTTAGTGAATCTCATACCAAAACTCAGCCCCAGAAGCAGAAACGGGTATCTACAAGGCTGTCTTTTTCAGCAGGATTTGTGGTAGGAAGTTGTAAACAATTCGCATGTCTTTCAATTCGAGTGGATAAATACATAGAATATTGTACATTTTACGCTCTCCTAATGCACGTCATGCCATTGCAGCAGAGGGACCGTATAGAACACATTCATTAGGATGATCCAAAACTCTAAATCTTGTGAAGGATGCAGTGCACACTGTGGAAGGCTCACCAACAAAGCATATGCTTTATGGCTAAGCAAAGCACGGGTAGTAAAAGAAAATTCCCAGGGAGAGAGTGACTTGACTGTTTAGGCATACCTCTGTGGGACTCAGGAGGTTTGCAAAGAACTTCAGTACATGCAACCACCTTACTTTTTGCTGTTAGATGTGGATAGTGATGAATACAAATGAAAAATTTCTCTGAAATACATCACAATTTGGATAGAGGCATGGTGATTAAATAAGTTACAGAAATTCTAAAAAGAAGAAAACAATCAGTAAAGAGAGGTGAGGAGCATTTAGCAGCCAGACCACCAAGCACCCCCTCCCCAAGCTCCCTTGTGCAAATGAATGAGCTTGCTGTCTTTGTGTAGTGCCCTGTGGGCACTGAGTGACTCCATTTCACACCTGCCAGAGCTGGGAATCTTCCTTTGAATGAGCTCCTTTTAGAAAATCCAAGACTTCAAATACTTTCAAATCTAATGTGCTTATGGGTCTTTGACCAAAATATTTGTGGGTGGTTTTTCTATAAACATGAATATGTATGGCCCCATTTTTCCTGGTGCTGTGAGGGTGGCCATCAGAAGACAGGCTTTGCCTTGGTTCTGGCTGTCTTCTTGGTACTCAAAAACATTTATTGGAGCTACTCCCTCTGATCCCAGGAAATCTATCCCAGCCTCTCTCACAGCTCATAGTCTAGCATTTTTAAGTGTCAAGTAGATAGGCCTCCAGGTTATTTTCCACCAGGAGTGCGCATCACGGCCCGCGGAGCCCGAAAATAGCTGAATTGGGCCCAAGGCTGCAGAAATAAAAGCCGAGATCCAAGGAACTCACCAACACCACACAGAGAACATGTGGGCAAAGCAAAAGTAAATTGACAAGGCAGATTTTACCTTTGCGGAAGGTTGTGTTGAGTGTTGTCAGATCCAGCAGGCATCCCAGAAGCTTAATTAAGTTTTTATCCTAACACAAGGGAAGTATGTCTTTCCCCCAGGAGGTCAGGAAAAGGGTCATTTATTCCTGAATTTACAGAGCTTTAGAGAAGGCCTTAATGCCTTGGAAAGCTCCCTTTGGAGTTGTGTTATTGGGGATAAATGTACAACCTTTTTCTCCCAGCATTACATAAACTCCATTTTTTTTTCCAGCCAAAATCATGTCTAGTGCTAACTTATTCTGCCACGTCATTTTGCTGGTAGGGATGAATGGGGACATGAGGTGTTGCAGTCAAGGTGCCCCTCCAGTAAGCCCATCTAAAAGGCCCCAAAAGTGCATCAGTGGCTTTATTTGTGTAGCTCCCAGGTGAAGACAGGAAAGGAAGTCATTGACTGGTGTCTAGAAAAATGTGAAGGAGATGACAGGGCAAGAGTTATTAGCTTTCTGTGTTCTAGGGGACCAAGAGCCTGCTATCTCACAAGAGCATCCATCCACTGGGCTCCTCCTTGTTTTTCTTTTGGCTTCCAGGACTAGACTCGAGAGTGATGGACGTAGGATCTGCTTTCAGGCACTTTGGTAGATGTTGCAGTGGTTAGAATCACAGTCTGTGTCCCTCTCAAATGGCTTCTAGAGAGGAAGAGAGAAGAAATTTAGGCATCATTTAATTTTTAGTTTAAAACAATAGTGGCCTGTCTCTCTTCGCTTCAGTTAGGCATTGCAGTGTTGAATTAGACCAGGGTCTGAAGACTTATATCTGGGTAGCATTTTTCTTATCAAGAAAAAAATCATTAGTGAGAATTGTCTAAACAACATCTAATGTGAGCTTTAGCCTAATGTCTGCGAAGTGCAATGCCCTAGACTCTTAATGAAGCATATCAATCACTTTAATTTTTGGTTATACTTTCCTGTTGGATGTTTCTGATTACAGAGATATCCCCAATTAATCAATATCTTTTCACTCTCAAGATCATGTGAGGATCTTGTCCTAAGAGGTCACTTGGGCTTGGGAAGAGCCTCTGATTCCTTTAGCCTTCCTTTTACCAGTTGTGAGGATAAGTCCATGGCCGTACTCAATCATGACTTTACTTGGAAGCATTGAGGAATTTTTTTTCCTTTGTGTTGACCCTTCTCTTTGTAGATGAGACACTGGTGTGTGTTCATTTAGTGGGGTCTCCATGAGAACAAGAGGACAGATGACTCTGCAATTACAGGACAGTATGCCTCACAGTCCCCTGTGGCTTGGTTTATTTTGGATAGATAGCAAGGGGAAAATACCATCCCCTTGAATTCCTCTGACCACATTAGTATAGGCCTTGAAGTATGGTTATTCAACACCTAGGTCAGTCACACCAGTCTGGTACTTTTAATTTCTGTGTAATACATAGATAAAGCTTGAGAAAAACCCAAATACTCTCTTAAGTAAATGTTATTAGACATATTTTGTTCTTTAAACCATTCCTTAAAATAAAGAAGCAAACAAATGACCCATTTAAAAAATGGGCTATGAAGGCCAGGCATGGTGGTGCATGCCTTTAGTCCCAGCATTCATGAGACAGAGTCAGGCAGATCTCTGTGAGATCCAGGCCAGCGTGGTCTACACAGTGAGTTCCAGGCCAGCCAGGGATACAGGGAGACCCTGTCTTAAGCACACACACACACACACACACACACACACACACACAGAGAGAGAGAGAGAGAGAGAGAGAGAGAGAGAGGCTATGAATCTGAAGAGAAGGCTCTCAAAAGAACAAATAAAAATGATTAATGAATACCTTTAAAATCTTCAACATTCTTAGTAATTAGGGAAATACAAGCCAAAACTACTTAAAGATTTCATCTTACTCTAGTCAGAATGGCTGAGATCAAGAGAACAAATGACAGAAAATGATACATGGGAAAGGGGAGCATTCATTCACTGCTGGTGGGATTGCAAACTGGTACGATCACTGTGAAAAGCAGTTTGGAGGACTCTAAAAAAACTAAAAATGCATCAACTGTATTATCCAGTTATACCACTCCTTGCATGTACCCAGAGGAGTCAACTATCTCTTTTACAGAGATACTTGATCGGCTGTGTTTATTTTTTCATAATAACTAGGAAATTGAAACAACCTAAATGTCCCTCAACTGATGAATGGATAATGAAAATGTGGTGCATTTACTCGATGGAGTTCTGTTCAGCAGTAAAGAAAAACAAAATCGTGAAATTGGTAGGTAAATGGATAGAACCAGGCATTGTTATATTATGTGAAGTAACAGACTCAGGGAAAAAAGCTATGTATGTTCTGCCTCATTTGTGGATCTTAGCTTCAAATCCTCTGATGTGAGTATGTATCCAGATGTAACTGCACGAGTCAGAAAATGTAAAGGAATCATGGGGGTAAAGGTGAAGAAGGAACTCAGGAATGGGGGTTGTAGGAGACAGATGCTATCAAGGGGGAAATGGGGGAACCGGGAGATATTTTAACTGGGGAGGGGATAAGGAGGACTATGTAAGGAAAGATAGAGGAGAGAGAAATAATTGTTAGGTGTTGCCAAAAACCAGAGGGAAATGTATTAGTTCAAAAGCCACCGAAAAAATGCTTGTTTTTTAACTTTTAAAAAAACTTTGAGAATTTCATACATACACATAAGGTGTTTTGACCAAATTCACACCCACTCCCTCCCTGCCAACATCTCCCATATCTCCCCATCACTTTTTTCTGACAACTTCATGTACTCTTTTTTTTTTCTTTTAATGGGGCTTTTGGCCACTCTAACATTCTCCCCTCTGAAGAGGTAACCCTAAAATCTTTTAAGGATTAGATACAAGCTCACAAATACTTTTGACATTTTTGGCCTTTGGAACAGAGTATGTTGCTAAGAGGCCCAAGGACATTTTGACTTTTAGCCAAGAAACTGGTGACATTACTTTGGGGTCTTTTTACCCTAACAGTCTAGCCAATTCCCACCTCCTATTCTTATCACACCATCCTCTGAAGAGGTTACCCAAATTGCCACAGATCTCTCTGGCTTCTTCCATGCTGAACAGAGATGTAGGGTGAGGCAATTGGGGTACCCTCTTCAGTGGGTCTATCCAAATGACTCCCAAATTGCATAACTTACCTGTAGGGAGAAAAAGAAGTCCTTGACTGGTGAATAGGGGTTGTGAAGGAGAAGTAAAGGCAAAAGTAGTTATACTAAGTGAAATAACATAGACTCAGAAAAACAAAAGAGGTACATTCTCCCTCATTTAAGATGATGTTGTACCGCAGTCTCTTCTGTGTGAAATAACTACCATCATCACAACTTTAGCGGTACCTGCTTGCTAAGCATTGTCACAATTGGGCTTGTTGATGGTTGTGCTCCTTCATTAAAGGAGGGTCAAGCAGGGTCAGTGGACTCTCACCAGAGTATCCAGCCACTCTTCCCAGCCAACTGTATGTAATTTGGCCTTAATCACATGTGGTCTCCTGGATTTGTGGAGGTCTAAAGTATATAATCTGGGGAAGGCTAGGAAGAGAAGGTTTATCCATGCTGGGTAAAGGCTTTCCAGTGTGCATAACTCACTCATACACCTCAGCAATCCCTCAGTCATCTCTGTAAGTTCAGTAAATTCATTGGTTCCCCAGGAAAACTTTTATCAAATATTGGTGTGACACTAGAACCTTAAAAGGGAATAAGTATTGCTTAGTATCCCCAGGAAAAGAATTCTCACAACTAATGGAAATTTTGTTAATGTTATTATGTCTCATAATTATTAAAAAAGAAAATGAAAATGTAAAAGATGTTAAAAACATATGGGAATGGCGGTATTTTCCAAAATAGAAAAAAATGAGAAAGTCTAAGCAAGAGATAAAAGTCTGTGCAGGTTTGCTATAAGATGGTTTCCAGTTGACCCTCAGTAGTCCATGCTCTGTGGCAGGCCCTACCCCTTGGAGGAACTAGCCAATTGGAAGACATATGTCTATTCAAAGTTTATCTGAGAATGTTTGTTTTTTGCCTAAGCTTTATCTATATAGCACATGGTAATTAAAAGTACCAGAATGGTGGAACTAACCTTCTTGGATGTTTAACAGCCATACTTTGAGGCCTATACTAATCTGGTCAGAGGGACTTAAAGGACAGTTTTTGCTCCTTGCCCTCCAAGGTTGACTAAATTCCAGGGGACTATGGAGCACCTCTCAAAATGTCCTGTAACCGGTGTGTTACCTGTTCTCCTGTTCAGGGAGACCATGGAGACCCCACCAGATGGATTTGAAAAATACTTTAAAAATATTTATATGAGGGCCTGTGTATACCTGAAAGGTGTATAACAAAAAAACACAGTGCCAGGCAGAAGAAACTTCCCTTCGAGTTATTGGTTAGTGTAGTCCAAGAGACTTCCGAAATAACACAGATTGTTGCCACAGCCCTCAATTGCCTCCCAGAACTTGAAGGTACGACCCTACTGCTGAAGACAGGACAGATTTTGGGCACAGGATTGGAATTGATCTAGAAGCTTCATCCATGAAGACAAGCTCTCATGGTATTAGAAGATACTATATTATCTGCCAAGGGAGAAAATCAATCAGTGATTCCATCTAGCTGGAAAGTCTACAAACCACAACAATGACCAGCTCAGAAAAATAATCTCTACTGGTGCAGAGATTACTATTTTCATCTTGGGGATAATGAATAATTGTCTAATTGGACTCAAGGCCTGCTCAGTGGGAGGAAACTCATATGTAGTACTGTAAACATAGCCAAATGCACATGGATGAAGAGACCATTGATCTTATAGGAAAAACTTACTTTTGTCACATCCCTAGACCATTGTAATTTCTTACTGTAGTCTAAATACTATATCCTTATATTACAGAGAAGCGACATCTCACCACTCATCAAAAAGCTTCTTTTGCAACAAATGGAGACTATTACAAAGTTCCACAACTGATCAAATACAGAGAATAAGTGTCTATGAGGTGCCCAGCCCTAATGCATTTACAACGCAACGTGTACACCTAAAGTTCACGCAGCTAGGGGTAGGAAAGATTATTAATGCATATCTCAGTTCTTACCAGTGAAGCATCATCTTGCAACACATACTAATTAACACAGAAACCCACAACTGGTCAAAGTGCAGAGACTAAGAGACTGCAGAGTCCTTATTCCTGAATAAGATGTTTATATCAAAACTCCGGCCCCCAAAGCTCAGGGACTATGGTGGTAGAGGGTATGGGAAGATTGCTTAGAGCCAGTGGTAGCTGGTGACCACAGGAAACAGAGTTTTCCAGAAAGCTGAGAAGTAATTCATATGAACTTATAGCAATGGTAACAGCATATACAAGACCCATGCAAGCTAAAGCCAAACAAAAATTACAGCTTAGAAGTAGGAAAGTGGGTAAGAAGCCCCAACCTTAGCTGACCAACTATGGGCAATGGATAACTCCTGCAGAGGGAGAGATGGTTTTCTTTAAGGGTGTGATGCTAGATACGTTCACCAAGGTCCAGTGGATAGATCCATAGCAAAGGACATTTGGGGACACAAACTTGACTTGATAGGTCTTTATATATATTAGAGAGTAAATTAAATATGGTAGGGGGGCTAAAGAGGGGTGCAGATAGAGAAGGGGACCTAAATATAATAAAAATGTATTGTATGATATTCACAAAAATTCAATATAAAATATAGAAAAGATATTAATAAGAATAGATTAATCTTCCATTTAAGTAGATATTTGTCTGAACTTTGGTTGCAGAAAATTTAAGATTATCAATAGTCTTCAAGTCTCATCTTTCATGTACTTTAGGAAACCTACTTAGACCTTCATAACTTTCATAAAATTTCTTATTTCCTTTTCTATCCTGGAAACATCCAGCCATCTTAATCTTCATATATACATTCTTCTTTTCTAAAATATCTTCATTTCCATATGCTTCTACCATTTTAATTTTCTTTCTTAATACCATTAGATGTAATAACATTAACAAATAAATTTCTCATCTGTTGTGAGAATTTTCTTTCTGGCATTACTAAGCAATGTTTACCACCTTCCTATGTTTGATTACACTAAAGTTCATCCTAGGGAGCTAATGAGTCATTCGAGCTTAGTTATGGAGCATGGGTGAGGAGTGATTGATGGGTGAGTGGGTGACCTAAGAGCAGTTGCACTGCAAAGTTTCACTCAGCATAGGTGTTGATTCCCCCATAGCCTCATGGGTCCAGACTGTTCTTCTTAGACCTCTCCAGCCCATGTACTCTAGCTCTTCCTCAAGACCAGAGACCATGTGTGATTAGGACAAATTGTGTACAGCTGACTGGAAAGAAACCTGGATACTCAGGTGAGGGGCCAATGACTCTGCTTATCCCTCTTTTTATGAAGGTACATCCATAGCCAATAACCCCATTAGTGATGATTTTTTTGCAAACAGGCACAGCTGAAGCATGAAGATGGCAGTTGTTTGGCTCAGAAGATAGTGCTGTGCAGCCGCATTTTGTTAAAAGAAAGTTGAATCCAAACTACACATATAAGATAATGTAATAAATACAACCCGTGTACACACTGGAACTTTGTAAGTTCCTAGATAAACTATAGAAAAAAACAAGAGAGTCAAAAATCTTTTTCAACTTTATGTAGCTCAGAGAGTGATCTACAAAACCGAGCTTAAGGTTTTGAATGTGAGTGAAATCCAGATAGAAGCAAACCTGATACAGTAACCATGATCGACTGAAGCTTTTAAAATCCAGCAGAAATCACCTAAAAAAACAGTGATGCTGAAGTGATGACAGGATTCTTTTTAGGCAGACAAACAGTCCTCTTTCTTCTCTCCACCAACTGTAAACAGTCTTGTTTAATTTCTTTTCCTTTGTTGGGTCATTCATTAAGTGGTACTGACTAATTTGCAGTAGTCTGAATAGTTACCTTGTCATTGCTGGGATAAAATAGAGATTCCAATAGAGCTGTTTTTACTGTAGAGCTCTGTATCACAAGATAAATACACCTTCTGTTGAAAATAGCTTACCTATTCCAGGGCACAATGCCTTTACTCTTGGTGTGTTCTGTTGTTCTCTTCTCTGTCACAGAGTCAGGGAAGAGGTTTGGTGAACACTTTAAGATAAACATGTTTGAGCCTGAAGTGGGAGAGCCAGTTCCATCTCCAGAGCAATCTTCTCAGTCACTTGAAATAGCACATGATAATTTGCTAATATATTTTATATGTACAAAGGCATATCTGTTTCTGTTAAACTGAACTCACTGGTTTTCAACAGTTGAGTCCAGTGACAGCTAGCTAGACTCAAAGCATCCATCTGTCCTCCATGTAACCTGCATTCATTTGTCCATGTGAGTCCTTTCATCTCTTGCATCTTGCACTTGTAATTGAGAACAATTAGAGATAGAACAGTATTTTAAGAAGTTATCTTCTGGTAGTTTTAAACTTTATAAGGACCCACAATTAGTTACCTTGAATAGTAATACCCTCCCTCCTATAGAGAGAGCCAGTTGTAGGACAAACTGATACTTCCCATTAAAGGTCACTTTCTGTGAACCCCTGGAGTAAATATTGGCTCTCATGTATAAGGGAAGTCAGCCAATTTCTAATGATTATATAAATCAGGAAGGGTTCGCTAATTTATTTCCCTTGTGGACTTAACCTTAATATCCTCTTTGACCCTTTAAAAAATTTGTAATTTGTCAGGTCATATTTCATCTTTTAAACTAAATAAGAGGAAAACCTGATGGCTTCATTTAAAGAAGCTAATTCTTCAATTAAAGAAGGTTGTCAGTTTGACTGGATTAGAAAAGTCACATCATAATTTATTGCATATAATCTTGGATTAAATATCCATAATCTAGGGAATAAGGAGCACAGCAAACAGCAAGACCTAAGGAAATCTGGAAAGAGATGATATTAGAACGCTCCTTGTCTTTAGTCTGTCCGTGACACTGTAACTGGAAAGTGAGAACAGAGGTACCTCGGGCCCTGGGGCGGGCATGCGGGGGGGGTGGCGTTTAAAAGCATGGAGCAACTGAGACTCAAAGGGGGACAGACATTCTATCTCAGAGGAAAACAGGTTTGAAATCAGTGCAGAAACAGCAGCAAAATATAGGCTCAGCTGACGGCTGAGCTTATGCCCTCAGCCTCCCAGCTAAAAAGGCTGTCCCCCTTTGCCTCCAGCTGTTGGATCTATCTGCTGGTAGAAGCTTGTCTTTGCAAGGTTTGGCATTGGGGTGCTGAAAATTCACCCAAGCTTACTGTCACAAAGTGTCAGGTCCTTTAGTAGCAGGTTAGTGTTAGAGGCATATGGCTAGAAAAACTCTATAGTCCCATATAGAAACCAGTAAATATAACATACACAAAACAATGTCCCATTTAATAACAGGTACCTTTTAAAAATAGGTATAAATGTCATGTAAAATAATGTCAATATCCGACTATCCTCAGGCCTCTTGGGGTAAGTCTATAGCGCAGCTCTCCGCGCTGGGACTCCCTAAGCCACATTCACGCTTCCATCCCTCCCGCCGTTCTATACTCCTAGTTTGGGCCGTGCGCCATTCCTAGTCTTGGGGCCCCAGACACCTGGGGAACCAATACTGCTTCCTGATCCGTCTCACCCAGACCAACTCAGTCCCTTTCTTGGGCTCCAGGAGCACCGCTTCTGGTCCTGGCCCCGCCCTCACCTCTCTCTGCTTCCCTGGGCCTGCACCAC
>NW_008337322.1:4436752-4489752 GCF_000622305.1 Nannospalax galili | reverse complement strand
AACACAGTGGACAGTGACAGGGATGGCAGAGTATGGAGCCTCTAGTGGGAGAGGAAGGCTGTCTATCTGATGAGTTTGTATTCATGCTCAGATGCCGAGGAGCTCAGAAGGTGGGTGACTGTGACCAGTGATAGTCATGTATATAGAGATTAGAATGCATGTGAAAACATCTCAATGTCAATTGCTTTGGAAGGAATTCTTCTGTATGAAAAAAAAAAATAAGTATCTTCTTGAAGTCCCTCAAATTAAGGTAAAGAATAAGAACAAATCATTCTGGAAGAATGCAAAGGAAAATAGCTTTAGATACTTAAGTGACAATAGAATTTATTCTCATAATTGTTTTAATAGCTTTTGTATAATCCTCATCGCTATTATGAGATATAAAATGTATTTATCAAATCTGTAATCAGTATGCCAAAAAATCTGAATTACTGTAATATTTTGTATATTGTTAAAACTGTAACTTTAATTGTAAAAAAAAAAAATTAAAAAAAAATAATGTCAATATCCAAAATAGTCCTCATTAGAAACCAGTGAATCAATCATGTCGAACAATGTCAAAATCTCAAATTCCATTGGAAGTCTGGAATTAGGAATTGGACTAGGGTCAGAGTCTGACATAAAAGTGCATTGACCTTATCGCATAGCAATATAACCTGTCTTGGAGTCTTTGGGTTTTCTAGTGCAATGAGCTCTTCATGAATTCAAGAAGGTAACAACCAAAAATGGGGAAAAAAAAAGAGGATTGAGACATAGGATTAAATGCACGTGGTGCAGGGAATTCCCAGGGTATCACAATCCCCCAGGGCTCGGTAGTACTGGTGAGTTTCTGGTGTTGCCATTTTGATTTAAGCCATGTATTTGTGTATCTAAGGGGATGATGGTCACCATCATTTTGAAGATGTCACTAATATGACCAAGTCATGGGGCCCAGATTGATGATTAATCAAGATGGCCACCAGAGCACATGGTTACCTCCATCTTGATGAGATCACCAGCCAAGTTGGTGATGAAGCCACATGGTTACTTTGGTGAGCTCAGTTCCATGATAAAATGAGGCCATCCCCCACCAGGGCACAAACCCCACGGGATTCACATATCTCATTGACTTTTTGCTTTGGAATTTTATCCTCTCAAATTAAGGGAGGGAGTCCATGTTTCTTACCATCAATTGTAAGTGTCATGCCAAGGGATGTCATCTGGACCCTTCCAGGTTACCAGGTGCACTTTCTCCCCTGACATTTTCCCCGCCTCCTTATTTTCATTCCTACATACAAATTATCTTGAAAAAGAATTTGTGAAGAAGAAATGGGAGGTGCGCCTGAATGTAACGGTGACTCCTTTTGTTTTAACTGAACATGTCTTAGACTGAGATCAAACATATCTGTGGCCCTTCTTACTGACTGAATGTTAGACAATAATGTTAAAAATAGTATATCTTAGAGCTCAGCGTTGTGCCACATGCCTTTAATCCCAGCACTCGGGAGGCAGAGGCAGGTGGATCTCTGTGAGTTCAAGGCTAGTCTGGTCTACATAGCGAGTTCTAGGCCAGCTGGAGCTACAGGGAAACCCTGTCTCAAAAAGACAACAACAACAAAAAGTTACTCGATTTAAAGCCTTAGCAGGCTGTGTAGATGTTCTGCTGACTTAGAAAAGTAACTGCCTAGGGACCATGTGACCTAAGGTGATGCCGGATCTAACTATACCAAGCTACTCTGTTCTAATTTTCATCTTTGTAACTTTTCATAAATATCTTTTGGTCACAAAATGTAGTTTAAGCATTCTCTGTTGAAGGGAATCCTCCAGGTTTAATCCAGAATATATTCTAATCCTGTCTCTTTAGCCTATGAAAAAAAATCAGCTGAATCTTCATCCTTGCCAGAGTTGGGTATTAAAAGCCAACTTTTAATGAGATGGAGGAACTGATTCTTCATCCTCTCTCATAGTAAGATCTCTCAGCTCCTGAATTTGTTTCCCTGGACTTCATTATTGTTGTCCTGTCAGGGGTCCTGGTTGTAGAATATAACCCCCGTGCTAGGATCCCCTGACCTGCTGGATGTTTCCCAAATAACCAGTGTGATGCTCCTGATCATTATCCTCTCTTCTCCCAAGAACAGAATACTCAGAACAGACATTAATTTGGCCCAGGCATAAAGAGGGGACCTTAAGAACTGATCTAGCTGGTTTACTACACCAAACGTGCTCTGTAATAAGAATTTAAGTTCTCTTTCTAGATTTCTGACTTCAGTACTACTTAAAGGACATGAACACTCTCTGAAAGGCTGGTTTTGTGGACATGAATTCTTCCAGCCTGTTTATGTCATGGAAAATTTTTCTTTCCCCTTCGACTATAATAGACATTTTGGCTGGGAATAGTAATCTGGGTTGGCATCTGTGGTCATTTAAAACTGGGAATACTTTGGTCCAGGCTCTTCTGGCTTTCATAGTTTGCACTGAAAAGTCAGCTGTAACCCTGATGGGTTCTCCTTTATATGTCACTTGTTTCTCTTTTGTGGCTTTCAGTATTGTCTCTTTGTTCTGTAAGTTTAGTGTTTTTACTATGATGTACTGTAGAGCGTTTCTTTTCTGGTCCTGTCTATTTGGTGGTCTATATACTTCTTGTATTTGTATGGGCATGTCTTTCTTTAATTTTGGGAAATTTTCTTGTACAATTCTGTTGAAGATCTGGTCCATACCATTATCTTGGGATTCTTCTCCTTCAAATCCACCCCCTCTCACCCTCTGAGGGGAATAATGTCTGGAACTTCTCCTAGGAAGTTGGAGGAAAGCAGAGATTTTGGAAGTCTCTTCCAAAATTTTTTTTTCCTTAGATGGGGCAAGAAGGGATGTGTTGAAAGCAATGGGGAAGCCCCTGAACCAGCCAGCAGAGTTATTTTTCCCACTGTTTCTTTTTTTTTTTTTCTCCCTAGAGCTTGCTTTGGCTTAATTATTTCCCATTCCAGCTTTTTGGAAGATCAACACTCCCTTTCCCTAAAGATATTCGTTGCATCTAAATTAAGAGTCCATTAGAAGCTCAATTCTCCATCTTAAGGAGGAGGCTTCCTGTGTTTTAAGACAACAGCTTTACCTGTCTCTGACAGACTTCCTTGAAGGAAGTTATTCAAGTGCTGAATGCCCGCAGAACTGTGGATTGGGCTCTGCACTCATCTCACACTCCATTGCACATCTTATTTAGTCTCAAACAGCCTCCAGCATGTCCCAACCACCAAAGCAAAACCATCATCTCCATGACTTCTCTTACCTTGTCTGGGCACAGAGTTGCCTGGTTTCTGCAGTGCTTAGTCGAGCTTAGTCTCCCTTACATTGCCGAGAGGCTTTCTTGTCTCAGGATCATTGCTCATCTAAGGAACACCACCTCTGTGTCTTGAAGCCGCTGTAATTAGGCAGTGGAATGCATCTCCCTAAAGTTGGGGTTCTGGACTTCTCTTCCTATATGGAATTAGAATCCTGGATGAGCCCTCAAATAGTTAGACATAAAATCTGAGGCTCAAGGATCTCCCCAGTACCACACGAAGAACATATGGACAAAGAAAAAGTAGCTGGGTAAGGCAGATTTTACTTTTGCAAAAGGGTGTATTGTGTGTTCAGTCAGATCCAGAAAGCACACAGGACCTGGAAACTTGGTAGGTTTTATTCCTAATTCAAGAGTACTGTGTCTTTTCCCCCTTCACTGGGGTCTGGCTTTGCAGCCTTTCCTTGTTGTTTAGGTTAAAAGAATCAGTGCCCTAGGCCATCAGGGTTTAGGATCCATCAGGGCCTTTCCTTAAACAAGTCTTATATGGTGCGGTTGGATTAAAAGATCATTCCTTGTCAGAAACCATTTTTTACAGGATTTGAAAGAAAAGACTAATATTTAATATTTCTTGCAAACAGGTGCAGGCATTTATTTATACCTGTCTCTGCTGAAAGGATCCAGAAAGTTGAACCAAAGAGCTAAAGCAGAAGATTGTTTTCTCTGTATTTCTACATCATCTTATTTATCTTTTCAAAGATCCTACAGTGAACATTTGCATATTCTCATTTGCTGTTGGAGAAATGGAAGGCACAGAGAGGACTACTTGGCCAAAGTAGGGCACACTTTGGAAAAGAAAGAGAAGAGGAAGGGGTGGATGAGGAGGAGGAAGTGTGGTGGTTGTAGCCTGGCAGCCTTGAAATTAATCTTCAATTATTTACGCACTTTTCTCCCTGTGTTTTGTGCTCAGCCCTGTTAGAGCATATGGAATACACCATTTTTGTAGTTTAGGGTACTTACAGTCTACTGTGATGAAGTTTCAGAGTACAAAGACATGGGGTAATTTTCTAGTAGAAGACAGACAGGGCCCTGGGATGTCAGGCAGTGGTCTCATGATTTGAGCAGCATGAAGGATCTGGAGAGAGGGGACTGTCCCACTCGCCCCCAGCTAGTGTATGGACTCTGTGGGTCACACAAAATGTACAGGTGAGGCACCATGTGTGTTGAACCATGTGGCTTTGTCAAGGTGGTGCTCACCTTCTTCCCTGGAATGTGTCTCAGGTTACAGCCTTCAGATTCACAAAGCCGGGCAAGGAGGATGGGAATTCTGAGGCAGAGGGAAGAGAAAGAACAGACACTCCATCTTTATTGTGAACCACAACTTCTCTTTCACACAAAAGGAGGGAGGGGGAACAGAGAGGCAAATTTTCATGGACCTAAGTCTGTTATTTTGCTGAGAAACTGCTCCTGAGATTAAAATTTCTGACACTCTCTGGGAAAAAAATGCCAAATTCATGCCAGGAAATAAATTTATGTTATGTTTGTATGCCAATGCAGATTTTTTTTCATCTCATCCCCTCCCAACTCTTTTTCCCCATCTTCACAATACAGTGAGTTCATGGGAGGGTGGTAGCTAATTCTAGAACTATTTAAGGACAAGTTTATTAAGAATGAAGGTGCCAGGCTGGAGAGTTGGCTCAGCGGTTAAGAGCTCTGAGTGCTCTTGCAGAGGACCCGGGTTCAATTCCCAGCACCCACATGGCAGCTGCGAACTGTCCTTAACTCCAGTTCCAGGGGAATCTGAAGCCCTCTTCTGACCTCTGTGACACTGCATGACACGGGTACACTCACATACATGCAGACAATACACTCATACACATAAAATAAAAATAATAAATAAAATATCTTAAAAAAAAGAATGAAGGTGCCAAATTACTTTTGGCTGGTAATATATCTTTGTAATCCTCTTAGAACACCATGTAATAAGCTATGTAACTTGGTAGAATATGACCCCATGATGGTCAAAAGACAGATTTCAGGTATATGCTAATTTGCTGTCATTTTGCGAAACTTTAATATTTTAGGCTATTTGCCTCAGTTTCACCACATGCGAAGTGACTTTCACTGGTCTTCAAACTAGATTCTGCAGAGCCTTCTTAGGTTTCCACTGGAGGACAAGGGGTTAATCATGTGCTGAGGCTCTGACTGATAAATTTATGGGCACTACTAAAATTTCTTTTGAGGAAGGCTCTGGTGTGTAGTCCCTTCCATACTAACCCCATGGCTTGAGGTCTTCAACCCAGAGTCTCCATTGCATCTGAATTGGCTACTGCTTTGAACTGTTGTTCTTTCTTTACCTGAATTCATCATCAAAGGCTAGGAAGAGGCTGCCTGATGGAGGGTTTTGGAAATACAAGGGTGCCTCGGGCTCCAGAGCATCCCTGGAAAGCAAGGTGGAAGTGTGGAGGTGGGAGGGCTGACAGAGACTGATTCAACAGGCTGCCATCCTGCCTTGGCCCACTGCATCCCAAGAGCAGCCTGGAAGCAGCTTGTGAAGGATTCAAGGCATCTCAGCCTCAGAGCAACACACGACATCTACCTGTGTCTGATGACTGACACCTTGACAGCAGGAGTTGAGCTCATAGGGTTAGACTTTAGCATTACTGGATGGCTGGCTGGCTGGATGGGCCTGGAGAAGAGTCCCTCATCAGTGAGAGACACACGCTCTCATTTTTATGAACTGAATAACTGAGAACAAGCTTCTTTAGTGGTGCTTGACTCAGTAGAAATATCATGGGATTCGGAAGAGAACTGCAAAAAAGGCAAAACCATTTTAGTTTCTTCTGTACAAACTGCAGCTGTCAGAGCATCACAGGTTGGCCTGAGGTGTGGGCTCCAAGCTCTGACCCACGTAAGACTTTGTCTTTGCTACCCTAATACACAGTAGCCTTGATTTTGTATCCATTCTTGACAGTAGGTATCTTCATTAGTTACTTTTCTATTGTTGCGATAAAACATTATTACCAAAGTTAACTTACAAAAGAATTTATTTTGGCTTAAGTTTCCAGAGGGATGAGTCTATCATGGTGAGGGGCATGGTCTCAAGCTACAGGCTTGATGGCAGGAGCAGAAAGCCAAACATTCACATCTTTAATTGCAAATAAGAAGCAGAAAGAACAAGTTGCAAGTAGGGCAAAACTATGAATCCTCAAAGCCTGCCCCCAGTGACACACACCTCCTCCAGCAAGGTTGCATGCCCTAACAAGCTCTGTGACCCCCCAAACAGCACCACAAACTGGGGACCAGGTGTTTAAATACTGAGCCTATGGGGGGACACTTTCCTTCGAAACACCACAGTATCAAAAGACAAATTTTCAACAAATTTATTTTAAAGACCTACCTGGCTTTCTTAATTCCTCATAAATTGGGACATAAATATCTCATTGTATTAAACAGAATGCTATGGCAAAGTGGCGGGGGGTTAAGAGTACATGCTGCTCTTGCAGAGGACTAGAATTTGGCTCCCAGCACCTCCATCAGGCAGCTTACAACTGCTTATAATTCCAGCTCCATGGGGTATCCAATGCCTTTAGCCTCTGCAGGCACCTCGTTCATGTACACACACCTATACAGATAGATGCACATAATTAAAAACAATAAAAATAAATCTTGAGAAAACAGAATAGAAGCTCTCATGAGCTAAAAGGAGACTAATTTATCAATAGGAAAGAGCTAAAGAAGGTAGAAAGGCCAAGGTATGATTGGTCATTTCCAAGTTAGGATTACCATGCCTCATCTGGTAAACTGGTCCCCTTCTGAGTGGTTACTGTGGTTTTTCCCTACATTTGCCTTGTTTTAATTTTTGTTTATGGAAACTAGCAATTTCAAAGTTTAGTTTTGTGACACGTTTCCATTTTGCTTAGTTTCTTGGGGTAAAGGGCAAGAGCTCAGTCCAAAACAGTGGTTTCTCACAGGATTTTGATTGCCAGGGGTACTCTGTTTCACAGCCGACTTGATCATTTATGGGATGCTATGTGGACAAAAAGCTTCTAAGGTCTCATTTCTACCTGTTATCCTGGGAGCTATGCAGGATTAGCCCAAACCCAGCCACCAGCAATATCTCAAGGGTTTCAAAGGCAGCTCCTGTCTTCTTCCCTCTGTGACCCTGCCCTATTTCCAGGTAGCTTCTCTGCCCCCATACTGCAGTTTGCTTCTCTTTTCCCTCTCTTTTACCTCTGTGCTCTCACCAGGACACACGATCCTGGCCTGTGAAGGCTCCTCTAAAGGACCAGCCCAGAACAGATGAGGGTGGCTGAGTCCCCACATGTGACCTCCTCCTTGACTGGTGTGGACAGAGTGGGTACACTGCTAGCCTAGGGCAATATTGACCTCTTTGGTATTCACCCCAACTGCTGCTAGGGTTGTACTTAGTCTTTCTATTTGTTGATGGCTCTTAAATTATTATATTCCAACCACATTTCCAGGGAGTTTTAAAAATAAGTAGTATTTATTTTTCTTTTGAGACAGGATCTCGTGTAGTTCAGGCTGGCCTCAATGTTTCTACGTAGTTGACGCTAGACTTGAACATACTGATCATTCCACCTTCACCTCCTGAGTGCTGAGTTACAGATGTGCCTCACTATACCCAGTTAGGAGTTGTTTTTAAAAACGTACACAGAAGGAACAGGAGAAGATGGCTCAGCTGGCAAAATGCTTGCTGAACAGCCATAAGAGCCCAAGTTCAGTTCATTAGCACCTACATATAAATCTATGCATGATGGCTTATGCATGTAAGCCAGGCACTGGGGAAGTGGAGAGAGAAATATCCTTGGAGATGGTTGGTCAGTCAGCTTGTTTGAATCAGTGATTCCCCCAAGAGACCCTGTCCTCCAAAAATAACTTACGAGGAAACCTGATGTAGATGTCTGGCTTCCATATACACATGTGCACAGTCATCCAGTGGGTACCCAAGCAGACCCCTTTATGTGAATTCACTCTAGCTGCTATGTCCTGCATCCCCACTGTGCTGGATAGCTTTAGTATCAACTTGACACACCTGGATTGAGGGAGCCTCAACTGGGGAACTGCCTCCATAGGACTGACCTGTGGCCATGTCTGTGGGGCATCTTCTTGATTGTTGAGTGGTGTGGGAGGATCCAGACCACTGGAGATGGTGCCACCCCTGGGCAGGTGGGCCTGTGTTGCATAAGAAAGCAGGCTGAGCAGGGGCCAGGGGAGCAAGCTAGTAAGCAGCGTTCCTCCATGACCTGTGCTCCAGCTCCTGCCTCCAGGTTCCTGCCCTGAGTTCCTACCTTGGACTCCCTGATGGACTGTGACCCGGAAGATGTAAGCTGAATAAACCCTTTCCTCCCCAATTTGGTAGTGGTCAGATTGTTTTGTCAAAGCAATGGAGAAACAAACTAGAACACCCACCCTCAGGACTCTGTGGATGGGGCAGGCCTTGGTGAAGAATTGTTGAAGGGGTGAATGAGAGAGCAGATGAGTGACTTGGTGGGCAAGGGTCTTTCTAGGCACCTTGGACACCACAGAAGGGGCCGGCACATTCAATCATAAACCTGCCTCTTGCACTCCTGAATTCTTTGCCATTTCATGTTTCTCTGTCTCTATCATGGACTATTTTGTTAAATTATTCACAAAACTAAGATTTTTTTTCCTAAGAAGGAAATGAGACTTATGTTTTTAACTGTTGAGCCCCTTTTTCTTTGCAGTCGGCTTCTGCAGCGTGTCTGTCTTTGCGCTCTGATATGAGAGACTCCAGCTGTTGCCTCCACTCTGCAGGAGTTTAGCCTGAGCCAAAAGACTCAAAATAACTTAAAGAGGCTGCAGGTTGGAACTCTAATTAAATACACACATAGATGTATAGACTGATAGAGCAATTGAGAAATATAACTAATCTTTAATAATGTTCAGCAAAAGTGGTAGTTTGTGGGTATTACTTTCCTCTTTCTGATTTTCTGTTTTTTTGCATTTCCCATGATATTGTTTACCTGTGTTATAATCAGACATAGAGTTTTTATAGAACGAATATGGACTTTACCACAGACCTTCATTTACATCATTCTTTCATTCCTTCTTAACATGATTATCCTATTTGTCAGCTAATTTTTTAAAAACATTTTCAGTGTAAGCAGCATAAAACATGAAGTAAAAGGTTGAAAATTTTCACTGATATTTCTTAACATGATGTTATCTTTGAAAAAAATTACGTATACATTTCCTAGGTCTTCAAATCACATTTTTGTGAAAACTTTTACTGTCTTTACTCTCCTCTATGCCACACCCTTCCTGATAACAATGTATTCAGGTTCAAAGTATTTATAGGCTCTACATAGAAGGGTGTGGTGACATTGTAATCCCAGCACTTGGGAAGTGATGGCAGGAGAATCAGGAGTTTAAGGTCATCCTTTGCTACCAAGTGAGTTTAAGGAGAGTTGGGGCATAGGAGACCTTGTCTTTAAAATAAAAAAAAATTGTACGTGTATATATGTACATATATATTTACATGTAGAGAGAGTATATAAATACATGTATATTATTATATTTTGTCATATATATATATATAACACCAGTCATGAAGGCTAGTTGCAAAGCAGGCAGTTTCCTGAGTTCAGGCTTACAGAAGTCCTAGGAGAGAAACTCTGTGAAATCTCTACTCACAGGAAGCATGCATTTTAATTGGGAGTCAGAGCATCTGTAAGGGAGCCAGAGTGGATCATCCAACAGGATGCTATCAAAGGCTGGAGAAGGCAAACTTTATATTTTCCCAAGAGTCTGGATAAAGGTTAAGGAAAGAAGCATTAACCTCTAAGACCAACATCAGCAAGCTCTGGGGAGAATGGAATATTTTCCTAGCACCCTGATGAGAAAGAAGGTGTAGCTTTGATTGTTTTGATTCACGACAAGAAGAGGGTAAGTCATAGAAAATATATGTTAGTCACTTGCTACAGTCAGGCATAGAACGATGATTCAAGGCTTTTAGCATTCTCCCTCTCCCTCCCTCCCTCCCTTCCCCCCCCCATAGTCTCTATCCCAGCTCCCAACCCTGCTACTTCTCCTTCAAGTTCTGTGCTCTCCTGCCAGCTGCTGTCACCTGTCTTTCCTCAGAAGGCCTCGGTAACATTCTACAGCTGAGCCCAGCAGGAGCCTGCCCCAGGCCAAACAAACAAACTGAAGAGAAATCTTTCAGACTGGGCACCAGGGAAAAGTGATCTTGATGCTGTCCATGGCCTGAACCAGGCGATTGATGACTTGGCATTCTGTCTCCGAGTCATCAATCATACAGAATCAATCTCAGCTCCCTGAGGAGCTGGACCCTGGCTCACATAATTCTCTCTCCCTGCCACCAACCTGAACAGTCTGATCCCAGTGGTGGGAACTGTTTTGTTCTGCGTTCAGCATTGATTCACTTGGACTTCCGTAGTGTTTTCTACATTCCCCAGAAATGTCACTTAATTTATCCTCTCTGAGGTAGCTATGTCGCCTGGGCCTTACTGCATCAAGTAGAACTAGCAGGCAAGGAATGTGTCTGGCTTCTCATATCAAAGGTATGGTGGGCCTCAGGGCCCCAGCCTTGAAAATCTGGACTCCGCTTTGCTAGGCTTAGCAGTGAGGCTAAGTCAGGGGATCGAGCAGAGGCCAGGGGCTGGGCTTCCTGGTCAGACAGCCTTGTTTGCAAGACTCTGCTTCCTGGCCTTGGGACCTTGAATGTGGGACCTGAACACATTACTCTTCAGCACCCTTCCTCTGTGGAATAATGATAATAAAGCCACCGACCTCATGGGGCTGTAGGATTGCATCCAGTGAGCAACACCCCGCTTGGTGTGGAGGCTGATGTTCTCAGCAGGTATGAGCTACTGATATTGCTGTAGTCAGGACACACAACTTGGAGGGTTGACTGTGGACTTAATAAAGTTGCTGGCTATGAGGCAATCTTTAAGAAAGTGGCTTGTCCCGAAAGAATTGTTCTTCCCATCTGTCTCAGAACCTGGTGTCTAAACAGTACTCATTTCCCCCCACACCCCAGAAAACGAGCTCCTCTTTGCAGTAAGGTCTAGGCCCTGCAGAAACGGGGTTCATGTGGCATGTGGTGGCTGGAACAAGAAACAGAAATGAAACTTTACAGACTTCATGTTCTCCGAAGGTCAGCTCTGAAGGGTGTGCCGCAGGCGAGGGAGAGCTCTCTTCCCTTCTCTGCAGAGCTCCCGTTTTCTCTCTTGTAAGAGGGGTCTTTCTGGTGTACCCTGAGGATCCGGGACTAAAGGAAAGAGGAAGAGGAGGGACAAGGGTTCCGAGTGGGCCGGACTGGGACCCCTTCCAGGTACTCCTGTCTTGGAAGGGGCAGCCTGGTCCTGACCAGGCTCGAGTGGGGATTCAGGGGACATCCTTCTCAGTCTAGATCTCTGTATGTCTCCATATCTGTCTGTCCCCCTCTCCTAGCAACTGAAATCATCTTTTCCAGGAGATTCTGAAGACTGCTTTATTTGTTAGGAGACAAGGAGGCACTAATAAATTCCTCTGTGTGAGGTATTTAATTACATAATAATGTGTACACTAATCAGGGTAAATGTGTTTGTGAAAACACCTTGATATGGGAACAGTTAATCACCCAAGGCATTGCTTCTTAACACACCTTGGAAGTTAACTTAATTAAATTAATTAGAACAATGAAAAAATTGAACTGTTTATTGGTCCACAATGGCCTGAAGAAATGCTCCCCTCAAATGCAAGAACATCTCCCACACTGCAAGCAATTTCCCCAAACGCTCAGCCCTTATGGTTATGTCTACACCCCAGGAGCCCACAGCCGGCAAAGCCTCCCCCTGTGCCTTACCTTGGAGTCATCATTGGAGACAGAAGGCAGTCAGTGTAGTGAACGCACGCACACCCACCTACTCCCATTTTGTGTGTATCACTAGAAGCTCAGGGAGATTCAGGAGGTTTTTCTTCAGAATTCCACAGTACATGGTTCAAAGTCAACCTCTGGGAGAGCCAGACTGCACATTCCGAGGAGAGGAAGAGTGTTTTCTGATTATTATCAGCAATATCATCAATGTTTCCTGTTAATAACTGCATAGTGCTTTAAACAAAGCACTAATTCTTAACCATATATTTTCTCTCTACTTAGGCTTTGCCTAAGGTTGACACAGAAGACAAGTACATGGCGCTTGGGGTCTATAGGCTGTGGCGTACAGCCCCAGAGCACCATTCAGAGAACTGGGCAGACGCTGAAGTATTAGTCTTAATAAGCTTAATGTAGTAGTCATTAAACCTGAGCTTTCACAGCATGGAAAGTAGAGAGCCTTATCTGGGAGAAGAATGCCCAGAGGGACAAGGGCCCTGGCAAGCCCTGGATTTTTGTCCCCCGAATTGAGGACCAGGAGGCTTCAACCATCTGATGAGTTGTGTGAGGCAGGTTAGCATGTCTCTGAAGGATCAGTAGATCAGCAGTCTTCTTGACCTTGACTCTTTCCTGAAAGAATTACCTTTACACCTTCCAGCAAAGCCTCCTCCCCAATGGGGCTGACTAAGAACAGAGCTGCTTTTTATAGCCCAAACTTCTAGCTGTGAGAATAAGAGACTTGATAACAGAGAGCCTGAAATTACCTGTTGGAGTCCTAGTCTTTCTTCTCTTTCAAAAAACAAGGTTTAAAATAAGTAGACAAGATCTCGAAGTCATTGCCTTGTCTGAAATGTGCATGCACTCCAAGGAACATTGACCAGGGCAGAGCACACAGAAAGGGCCCCTCTAGTGTGCCATGGGGTGCGGCCTATGGATTTACCTTCTACAGGATTTCCACTGCCCCATCACAAACAGGTTTTAAACTTTTTTTAATTTATTTTTATTTCATGTGTATGAGTGTTTTGCCTGCATGTACATAAATGCACTCAATTGTGCAATGTTTGAGGAGACCAGAAGAGGGCATTGGATCCCCTGGAACTGGAGTTATGGATGGTTGCTAGCTAACATGTGGGTTCTGGGAACTGAACCTAGGTCCTCCGCAAGATCAGCCAGTGATTTTAACTGCTGATCTTTCTCTCCAGCTCACATCATAAAAAACTTCATGGAGCTTCTCATGGGTCAACTTGATTAGTCAAGACAGAAGCTTAGGATTCTGGGCGAATCTACAGAGGCAACCTGTTTCCTTAAGTTCGCTGAGAACATAAGGAAAATGATGAGCGATCTTTCTTCCCTTGAGAGTGTCTTTGGACAGTGAGCGCTTGTGTTGGCTGAGACTGTTACAGGAAATTGGCATTTGAAGACTCCAGTAAGAGTAGCATTAAGGAAACCTCACAAAAGGTGTCAGTGTCCCCCAAGGTGGTCAAAAGCAGGAGGTTTTGGTTTGAGACACAAAGTAGTCCCTAGACTCAGACTTGGTGAAAGAGGAGACTGGGTAGAGAAACCCAACTACTGACAAGCCAGAGAGCTGCAAGGAGGGAGCTGCAGGCACAAGGCCCTGACTGCTGTCTCTTACTACTCCCTGTCTCCTCTCGAGGGCTCAGGATGGCAGAGGGTGGACAGCTTGGCACAGCTCAGAGAGACAGGAGAGGAGCTGGCAGGGCAAATGCAGCTTGGCCAGCGAATGATGACTGGCAGTTGTAGAAAGAAAGTACTCTTGAAAAGAGAAATAAATAAAAATCTTTTCCTGATTTTGCCTGGGTGATTCATCTTCTGTCAGAATCATAAACTTTCTGAAGTCTACTATTAAAAATCTCCATATATTGGGTGTGGAGATGGCTCAGGTGGTATAGTGTGTATCTTGCAAGCATGAAGATCTGAGTTCAATTTCTTGAACCCATGTGAGAACATCCAGCAGTGGTGGTACATGCTTGTAATCTCAGTGCTGGGAAGATAGAGACGGGCAGATGCCTGAGGCGTGCTGGCCAACCAACCAGGCCTACTCAGTAAGTCCAGGCCAGTGAGAGACTCTGTTTCAAAAACTAAAAGGTAATAGCATCTTAGGAATGACACTCAAGGTTGTCCTTTGGCCTCTACATGTATGTGCACACATGTGCACACATGCACATACATATACTAAGACAAAGCAAAAAAAAAATCTTCATCTATTAAAACAGAAACTCATACTTAAACCTCTACATGTATGTGCACACATGTGCACACATGCACATACATATACTAAGATAAAGCAAAAAAAAAAATCTTCATCTATTAAAACAGAAACTCATACTTAAGCTCCTGCCAGCCCATAACGTCAATTTCTCAGTTTCTTACTAAATATTTTTCTATTGGTTTATGCTTGGTGCGTGCATGCACGTGTGTGTGTGTGTGTGTGTGTGTGTGTGTGTCTGTGAATGTGTTAGGGAGAGTGTGTGTGTGTGTGTGTGTGTGTGTGTGTGTGTGTGTGTCTGTGAATGTGTTAGGGAGGAGCTTGAAGATAAGAATTGTTCTGTAAACTGGTGGGAAGGTTGGAGCAGAGCTGTGCCCCTGTTAAAAGAAACTGAGGATGCTCGTAAGTGGCTAACGTGGGTGCTCTGTGAGAAAGAGGACCCCTGGGCAGGGCAGCCTCAGAGGTTAGCACAGTCTGTTCTCAGTGCTGTCTGTCTCTTGCTTTGTATATTTCTGCTCTGGATCTTGGTTAATTCTGCCATTCAATGTCTGGAAGGCCCCATTCCATGGCTTCCTTCCAGTTCAATGCACAAAGGAAATCCTAGCTACCTGGAGAAGTGACCCTGATCTCTATGATTTGTGCACCCAGAAGCCTAACCCCAACCCTGAAACTCTTCTCTGAGGGAGCTGTGTCTCTCCAACCACACTTGGAGTGATTTGCTTTTGCACAGGTAAATTTGTATTGTTGATCTGTGTTCCGGAAGATAAAACTCTCCAAATAGGACCTGTGGGGAGATGAATCCAGCTGCCATGTTTTTATCCGAGAAATCCATCCTAGCACCTGCAGAAGTTCACACACAGGACAGTCAGATCTTCTCATGCTGAGAGAGGGGCTGAGGATAAATAGGAGTTGCAAGGACGCCACACTCACTGAGCGAATGATCTGCGTTTCCCAGTCATTTATCCATCCCTAAGTTAATGTTTTTCTGAGATGATTATGAAGGAAAGATGCAAGTGTAAGCAGAATAGGTCTTCCTTGCTTCATCGGCTCTATCTTTCCGCAATTAGGGCCCCATCAGACGGGAAGGACAAACGTCTCTTACAAGAGGATTGCTGAGAACTGCCCATGAATCTCCACGCTCCCCTTCGACTTCTTGCCCTTCTTCTCCCTGCAGCCCCTCTGCTAGGACTTGATTTACCTGGTTCCTTCCTGCTTCCTCTGTGACTTTTCCCTGGGCCTGACACCACCAGTCTGGCCCTGATGCCACCAGTCTGGCCCTGACACCACCAGTCTGACCCTGATGCCACCAGTCTGGCCCTGTGGCCAGGTTGTGAGCTGGAAGACCGTTTTCTTTTTCTCACCTGTAATTATTGGTCCCTCATTCCTGAATAGTCTTGTTAGTTCTTCAATGTGTAATGTCCTTCATGAAGCCCAAATGGAAAAAAGAAGGAAAAAGGAAAAGAATCATTATCATTCCCTTCCCCATGAATGTATTCCTTTCCCCAAAAGTTCATAATAAAACCCAGAACAGCAGGCGTACAGGGAGATAACACATGCCCAGAGAGAGCTGTGGGCCAGTACAGGAGGTTCTGACTTCAGGGACCCTAGGTGGTTTATCTGGAAGTCACATGCTTTCACACACTTTCCATGGTCACAGAAATTGTTGGATTCAGTGCATCTGTGCAACTCTTTGGATCCAACTGGACCAAAGCTGATCTAAAACTCTGACTGGAGGTTACATCTCTTTAGTTGAGTTTGAGATCTCTGGCTTGTTCACTTCTCCAATTCAATTCTGTTCATTCCATTCTGTCCTATTTAATTTAAATGAATATTGAAGTTTGAGCTCCAACCTTAAAACAATTTGTACCTTATTGGCAAAGGTTTGACTCACATGTGTGAGGCCTGTGTTTGATTCAAAGCCACACATCCACATCGCACACACACACACACACACACACACACACACACACGCGCACACACACACACGCACACACACACACGTGTTATTTTTTCCATATAGGCTCAGTATTTTTAAAAAATGAGTCAGGAGGGAGTTTTCACCATGAATCTGTTCCTTCTGTTCTGCTCTGGGCTTCAGCCCTGGTGTCCTGTCTTTCCTGCTAAAACGCAGAAGTGGCTGACGAACAAACACAAGTGACTATGACTCCTTTCCTGCCTTTGCTGCCTGTGCATGTATCTACAGCTGCCCCCAACTGGAATTCACCCACCTTCCTGCTGCTCTTCATGCTTGGTCTGTGAGATCACCTTCACTGGTGACACTCACCTCCTTCAGCCTTTTTTAAGACGATGCTAGATGGACTTGCTAGGTGTGTTCAGCCTTTCCTCTGCTCTCTCCCAGGGAGCACAGATTGGGGATTGAACATATTTCTGCTGATTACATAAACCTGACCTTCCTGTTTCTTCTCTTTCCTCAAGTGATACCTACTCTTTTCCTATTCAGAGAGTGGTAACATTCCCGTTGTGTTGTACTGATATTACTAGGTGAGGCAATGGCTGACAGATCCAAGTGGGTCTCCAAGATGAGCTACATACTTACGCACACTGTACTAAGATGTACGTCTATCTTAGACTGCCTGGCTTCATGGTAATCTGTGAATATTCTATTTACATTCACCCCTAAACTGTGGTCAAAGCAGTGTTTTGTACTGTTTGCTGTTTCCCTTTCTGCTCGATATTATGGCAGAGTACAAAATGGCTCTTCTGAAAACAAACAGGATATTCACATATTGATTGTCCATGGCCCTTGTTTCCCAGCATGCTTTGGATTTCTTCTCGATACACTCTTTGGAGTATCAACAAATGGAGGCGTAGTTATATCGTTCGGTGTTCCTGGTTATTGTGCTTGGGTCAGCTTGGGGAGTAGCCAACTTCTGGCTTCTCTTTCGTTCTCAAAGCTGGTCTGGAAATCCTGCCTGTCTCTCCCTCTCCCCTCTTCTGTGGGGGCCTTCACTATGTATGATTGGATATTGGCCCCTTGCTTCAAGGTTCCCACCCTAAGCGGCCATGGACTCTGGGTTATACTCTCCTAAAACTCTATCTTCACATTTGCACTCTGGAGACCCTCATTTTTGGCAGCGTTTCTGTATCTAGTTTCTTGAGGAACTGTCCTTACTCAAGTTCACCACTCAATTTTCTCTAGTATAAATGGCCAGTCTGATCAACCTGATCATGAGTGTTCTGCCAAAATTAAAATACCACTTGCTCTGAAAGGTCCTCAAAAGATTCTATACAAAACGTAATTGATTTTACCACAAAGACTTGATATCCCTTCTTATAATTGGGAGGTTGTTGCTGCTAATCAGAGAACATAAAACTCTTCTGTATAAAATAATTAAAACATAATTAAAATGGCTTATATGTTGAGGTGAGGAGTCAGCCAATGAGAGGAAGGCATTGTTCATGAATGCAATTATAAAACAAGGTTTATGTCACAGAATAATCATGATAGATTATGGATAACACATGCATGTTTGTCAGTTATGGACTGAGTATGTCTCCCTCAAATTCCCGTGTTGAGTTCCTACCTACCAAATAGATTAGGAAGTGGGTTTTTGAGGTCATGAGGGGTAGGCTGCTACAAGGCAATCAGTGCACTTGTTAAAGGGTCACCATGGTGCCCTTTCTCATTTTCTACTGTGAGAGGATGCAAGGAGAATCTTTTCAGTGTGCAGATAAGAAGAGTGAATACCCCACAACCCTAATTCACTGGCACCCTGACTTTAGACTTCTTGAACTGTGAGCAACAATTTTGTTTATAAGATACGCAGGCTGTGGCATGCTGTTGTAGTAGCTTGAATGAAGGCAGCCACAAGCCGTGCCTTTCTTTTGCTGATCTTGCCCTGTGTTGCAGAGTGTGATACGATACAGTTAGAATAAAACAGAAAACACCCAGAAAGCTACAGATTGTCTTGGCTAGTTTGCCTAGGCATAGAAGCCAGAGGTAACAACCATCTAGGCACAAAAATTAAATTGACAAAGGGGTAGATGGTCCTTGTGGACCTCCTGGGCTTTCCTGAATCCTTTTGGTAACTTGGGACCATTTGTGGACAATACTTCCTTACTGCTTTACTGTGATAGGCAGCTGTGGCAATTATGACCAGTTTTGAACAGCTGGGATTTAAAGTTCATTCTTAGCTTTTTAAAATATACTTCCACATATAGAAAAATTGAAAGATAGAGAGCTATTTAATATGAAATAGAAAAGACTGGGGAGGTCAGGAAAGCTATAGTAAATACCACTGGCTGTCATATGGAGGAGAAAGACTGTCTCAAACTTTTATTATGTTCCTAATATTTATTTTTATTTTATGTGCATGAATGTTATGCCTGCATGTAGGTAGATGCACCCATGTCATGTAATACCTGTGGAAGTCAGAAGACGGTGTTGGATCCCCTGGCACTAGAGTTGCAAAAGGTTGTTAATCACTGTGTGGGTGCTGGGAATTGAACCTGGGTCCTCTGCAAAAGCAGTCAGTACTCCTAACTGCTGAGCTATCTCTCCAGCCCCTTAAAAAAATTATTTTAAGCACATTTTCTCTTCCAGATGAAAAGCTCTGGAGGACACAACTAAGGGAACAACTAAGCGGACATGGCAAAACTTGTTTGAATCCTGGCTGCTAAAAGAAGCTTAGAATAGTCCTCAAACAACATGCTTTTTGTCCTGGGTTTGGTGATGCTTTGGTTGAGGGAGGGCTCTAGAAATGGCACTAAAGTTCTACAAGGGAGGTTGAAATGTTGAAGTATGAAGTCCTGCCTACAGTTTTACATTTGCAGTTCTGTACCTTGTTCGTGTGCCATTTATTTCTCATGTAGCACTGTTCCATAGAGAAGTGAGTACATAATAACAGCTAAAAATCATTGGCTCATAAGCGTTCAGTAGCATTTCAGGTGCATGCATGTGTATGACACTGTATAAAATAAAATGAAGTTGCAAAATAACTACCGTTTTAGTTACTTTCATTGTTATTGTGACTAAATACCTGTCAAGACACACTAGCAGAGGAAGGGTTCCTTCTAGTCTACAGTTTGAGGAGATTGCCTTAAGGCAAGGAGACACACTACAGCAAACAGGGAAGGCTTCTGGCGGGACGGGCATCCCACTGCTTACATTGCTTCTGCACTCCTGAGGAGACAATAAACAGAAAGTGGGGCAAGCCTATGGGCATCAGGACCCGCCCCCAGGGACCCACTTCCTCCAAGGCTCTACATAGTAAAGGTTCCAGAGCCTCCCCAAACAGCAGCACTAGGTGGGGACCACGTGTCCCATTCAAACCCAAGCAACTGATTTTCTCTGTGATTTGGGGGCTATTTACTGCAAGAGTTGGAATGCGTTTCTCCCATGGATAGTGCTTATCAAAAGCACATCTGTACCCTTAGCACTGCTGTGACAGAAATGTGCAGTTGAGTCCTAACCACGATGTGCTGCTGTGGATCACATGGGGTGGAGTTCGCTTTGTAGCTAGAGATGGTGCTAGGAACCTCAATGTTGTACAACTATACAAGCTACGTAAGGGAGTAAGTACCCTCAGAAATAGAATAGGGAGATGAATAATGTCACCTGCAGTGCCCTTAAGTGACTTTTCCAGGTCTTCCAGTTGAAAGTGTGGCAGATTGGCCTTGGAGCGGTGCCCTTTGAAACTGGCCATGGGACTATTGGTATTCTTCTGTGTTGGTGGTCAGAATAACGGCCTGGGAAGAATCGGGGGCCTATCCATCAGTCAGGGAAAGTGCTGGTGACAACACTGATGAGTGTACGGCCTGTGGAAGGAAGCAAGAAGCAAAGCAGATATGGCAACTTGTGCCTCCTTCACTTGGGCAGGCAAGATAATGTGTCTCTACCTGGGCCTCAGCCTCTGCTATTACTGTATTTGTAAAACGGTGTACTGCGGAATGTACTGGAGATTAAGGAAATTGCTCTTTTGTGGGTCCCTGATGTGCTCAGGTTGGCTCTTGACAAAATCCTTTATGCTCACGTCTCCTGGCCTCATCTGCCAGCCATCTTCCTCTGCCCCAGATTAAATGTTCTGACCTCAAGGGGACCTCTGATTGCCCAGGTGGCGTGTGGTCCTTCCTCAGCCGCCCCCAGAGCACAGTAGCATTCTGCTTGCATCTTTCTTCCGGCTCTCACACAAGCCCCTCTCTGTGGGGGCTTGTTCTCTAGTGAGAGCTTCCTGGCCTCATGACGAATGAATATTCCCTCCCCCTGGGCCATCAGTTAAGACGAAGGTATTAGCTCTCCCCGGGTATTTGACTTCAAACAGAAGATCTCTGAGGAGCTACAGAGTGTTGAAGAATAAATGTCTAATGGCAGGATACCCAGGAAGTACCCAGGAGGTGATTTTCTTTTTGCTAATGAAGTTTTGAAATTCAATATGTAGCCTTAAAGGCATCCCTCCCTTGTCCCAAACCCAATGACCTGGCTGACCATTTAGCTGTGGCCCCTTCTGAGCTCTACAGACTCCTCAGTGCTGTCATGCTTCCCACGTGGCTGCTTTGCTTCTTGGACTGTTAAGTCCTCCTTTCCGGGTTGAAAGTCTGAAGAGTGGCCTCAGGGACTGTCCTCCTCCTAAAATGCATGGGATCCTTGTAGTTGCTCACCACTGTGGCCTCAGTCTTTAACCCATCTGATGTCTGCTATGCCCAGTGTCCTGCGCACTAACGCTGCTCCTCTTCTGCACGAATGTCTAGTAGTGTGTCATATGCACCTAGATCCACACCCTGCAGACATAAGTTCACTCTGTATCACTGCAGAAACCACAGCTACCACTTTCCTTAGTTTCCTCAGCTCGTTCTTTGCCCCTAAGGCAACACTCTTTCTTAAATTTTCCGTGTGTGTGTGTGTCCGGTGTACACGTGCGTGTATGCATATATGTGGAAGCCTGAAGTTGAGGCTGGGTGTGTTGCTTGTGTTGCATCTCACTTTATTTATTGAGTCAGAGTCTCTCACTAAACCTGGAGCTTGTCAATTCGGCTGGTCTAACCAGCCAGCCTGCCCCAGAGGTCTCCTGTACTTGTTTCCCCAGTGCTGGGATCACAGGTGGGTCACCAGGCCCATCAGCATTTACATGGGTCTGAGGCTTTGAACTCTGGCCCTGATACTTGTGTGGCAAGCGTTTATCCTCTGAACCATCTCCCAAGCCCCGATGCATCTCTTATCTCCATTTCTGTCAGATCAACCATACGGGTTTAGTTTACCCAGTTTGTGAAACCACTACTGACTCACTTCCGTCATGATGCTATCCAACTTTGCAAACTCCAAAGGATGGTTGGGGAATGGTGGGTTACACGTGATTGGATACGTGTTTGGAAATATAGCTGTATGTGCTGCATATGTTTTATAATAATTTGCATTCACTACTGTCTTCATTTTGTTAATGAAAAAAGATGCTAATCAGTTGGTCAATTTTTGTTTTCTCTCTCTCTCTCTCTTCTCTCTCTCCTCTCCCCTCTCTTCTCTCTCATCTCTCTTTCTCCTCCTCCTCTTCCTCTTCTCTCTCTTCTTTTCTCTTCCCTTCCTCTCTCTCACACACACATTCTTTCTTCTTTTGGCACTGAGAATTGACTTAGGGCTTCATGCATGCTAGGCAAGCTCTCTCTTCTCTCTCTCCTCCCCCCTCTCTTCTCTCTCATCTCTCTTTCTCCTCCTCCTCTTCCTCTTCTCTCTCTCTCTCTCTCTCTCTCTCTCTCTCTCTCTCTCTCTCCCCCCCCCGATGCAAATGGGAGAGACAGAGATGCAGTTGTATTTTTTTAATCCAGCCCTTTTCTGTAAGGTCTTGCTGAAACATCTCTGAAATCCTGCAGCACTTGTGCATTCCCTTCTTATAAGAGGTGCACTTTCCTTCGTCTTGTCTCCTCTAGCTCTCCCAGGGTGGAAGGTTAGCAACTTGCTCGGTTGGAGAGTCAGACAGTCTTGCTCCCGAGAAGAAACAGAAGTTCACACAGAGTTTTATTTTAGTTCCATATTTCCCAAATGGAGTTAAAATATAGATCTTTCAGCCCACTTAAAGAGTTGTTCTGAGGAGCACCTCAGATTTCCTGCGATCATGAGACAGATCATTTTATAAATGGCATAGCACTGTGTATACTTGGTACGACAAACATTTATTAGGCATCTCCTATTGGTGGAGACATAAAAACAGATATGATCTCTGCTTTCAGAGAGATTGCTTTCCAGGCAGAGTCAGATATGCAGAAAGAAAATGATCTCAGTATAAGGTGAAACCTCATACTGTAAGCCACAGTAAGCTCACTTTACAAGGATGGGTGAACAAGTGATTTCATTGCAGGTGTCAGGAAAGGTGTGCAGTGATGGAAGATGGGCTGGACTGAAGACAAAAGTCTGCAGGATAAGAGTAAAGATATTCTGGGCCATGTCATTATGATAAGCAAAACCCATGGTTTTGGCTAGTCATTGAAGGAATAAATTAGCACCTGGAAAGACTCCACTTAAGTATAAAACTGTCCATAAAGCCACCCTTAACTGGTCTCTTTGAGGTTTAACAAGTCCCAGCTAAAAATTACCATCTCCTAAAACTTCCCTCCACTCTGGTCACTCACATCTACCCTATAAGAATTTGTAGAGATATTTGGTATACACTCTGCAATTTTATTCTTTTGATCTTAATAGTTAATTATTATAGCGAAGTATCACTATATTTTGTTTCAGATTACAAGATAGATATTCCGATACCCATTTCAGAAATTGAAATAATCAAGGTTCAGAATGGTCAGATCCCTGCATCAAACACACTGATAATGGATATCACATCAAAGTTTGATCCCCTGACCATCACATATAGCTGATCCACTCTCTTTTGCCTGGAGGCTGGAGCATATGACAAGGGCGAATCCCTGGCATCAAGAGGGAGACTGGGGTGGGCAGTGGATGGTCTGCCCTTGGTTTGAAATAATGATCAATGTGGTCACTGAGGAAATCAGAGGGTTTTCTGGAGTATGAGTTCCACTAATTCTTTTTCATTGCCAGAGAGGGATCTTTACAGCCCATGGACCTTTTGACTGCGTGACGCAAGTCTGGTCATCTATGTCCCCATTACTGCTTTCTAATCACAGGACAGTTTTCATTAAATAACTGTGAAAAGCACGAATTCATGACTGATTCATCTGAGGCCAGTGCAGAGTTTAACATAGAGTTTCACTGTCTAGAATGTTAAGCTTTAATGAGCAGATGGATGGATGAGTAAATGCATGAACCATGAGACACAGCAGCACAGGCCATTTGCTGTGGATGTGCCTTGCTGGGTCTGTATCCACCTGCACCTCACCTTGCGTGGATCCAGGATGACCATGGCTTTCAGCTCCAGATCCATGTCCACCATCTCAGGAAGCTTTGCTTGATCAGCCTGGGATAGTCTCATATGTCCAGGTCACGACCGCGGCTTCCCGGGAAGCTTTTCTCCTGCTGCCCTTCCGTGTCGTCCTGCCTCGCTTTTCTCTAGCCCTGTTGGGCACTACCGACATCCATGAGTCTCTGCACCTCCTGAAGCTGGAACCCTTTCTCTTTGTTTCTACAGCCCTGTCTTTTTCTGTCCCCCTTTCCCAGATAAACATCACTTTTCTTTCTGATTTCCATCTACAAGTCTTTCCTGATTCCTTTTCTCTGTATCTGCTTAGGTGCTCCACACCAGGACTACCAGGCCCTCAGGACTTCCCTGTTCCTATCCATTTGCCTCATTGTTTTCTGCATTAAACCATTGATCATTTAGACTTAATGTATCCATGGTTAGGGTTCCAGCAACTAGGACAGTGCCAGGGCAATTCTGTGCCCAGGATTTACCTATTGAAGTAATGGATGAGTAAGTTAAGTGTTTGAATAACCAGATGTGTGTGTGTGTGTATGTGTGTGTGTGTGTGTGTGTGTGTGTGTGGTGCGCGTGCGCAAGCACCTAAGATCCTGTCACAGAAATGCTGCTCTCAAGACATGAAAGTGACTGAGTAAGATGTAAAATATGCTTATGAGGCTGCTATGTAATTTTAATGGGCCTTTTATGCATCCTACTTCATTAATAATGGGGTGAGTGGAGAGCTCCCGCATCTTTTATCTCCCATCTGTATTCAAAAGTACAACAGAATCTCCCCCAGTAAAATTTCTGGGTAAATTAATGATTTTCATATTCTCTGAAAACCTAGTTTTCCTTAATGGATAGACTGCTGACCCAATGCATAAATGTAATTTTGTGTGCAGTGAGGGCACTGGCTGATAGGATGTGCTGGAAAATGACCTTTGATCTTATTTGATCTTGTGAGCTTTGGGTACAGTGGGTCCATCCTTCCCACAGGGCAGGTAGGGGCCATGGTGCTCAAGGGCTCTTGTTTTGGGGTCAACCCCTCATCTCCTGGTTACTTCTCACTGCCTGACTTTGATTGTCCCAGTCAGTTCACAATGACTGTGGGATCAGCCTGATCTGGCTTCTCTGTTATCTCTGAGCTGCATGTGGGCCAGTCTTAACAAAGGGAACTCTGACCTGTGTAAGTTTTCAAAGATGTTTAAACATCTTTGTCAGCTGTGCTGGATTGTACAGGTGCCTCCAGAATTCGTATGCGGAACCCCTAACTCCACTCCTAACCCTTGATGTGGTGATTTTGAAGGTGAAACTTTGGAGAAGCAACCAAATCATGGGTACAGCCAGAAGGGAAGGGTTAGTGCTTTGCTACTAGGGGCCCCCAAGCTCTCTTGCTTTCTTCCCATCATACAAAGACATATAAGTCAGAAGTCTACACCCTGAAAGAGGCTCCACCACCATTGTCCAATTATCATGGACCTCTAATCTCACACTCTCTGGAACTGCAGGGAGTTTTTCACTCTTGTTTATAAGCCATACAGTAACCTCTGATACACTGTCACAGTAGCCTGAACTAAGAGAGTAACTATCAGTTTAATGAACATTCTGGAAGACCCACAGAAGATGGCCAAGGATGGGGCTGACCACACATACTTTGAATAGATCAATAAGAGCAGAATGGGATGCCCCATAGGTGCTGCACCTGTTCAGAAGGAGGTGATGTGGGGGGTGAGAATTTTGAGTGATCAACAGAGAAATAGGACAAATCCCAGGGTCCCTGGAGGTCGTCTTTGGCCAGAGGGAGACCTCAGCAGCAGCTGTAACATACACTAAATGGGTCTCCAAATGACATGCAGGGTCCTGGCCATGTTCAACCTTGTGTTCAGAGCTGTGCAACTAGTTGTGGTCGAAGCACAGGCACAGGGGCCTGTGGCCAAAGGAGGTGCAAACGTTCCTGTGGCCAGCAAGGCCACTGTTGGAGCTTAGAAGTTAACTGCTGGTCAGGAGACAGATTTGTACAAGTCCCAACAGTAGGAAAACACGAAACTCATTGCAGCATCTAGTTCTGGAAGGTGGGTGGGATGTATGGAAACAGCACAGAGTGTTCTGGGATAAAATGGAATTAGCACCCTTGATCTGAAGGAGCACGGGTGAGGCTGATTATCGGACCCTTCAGAGAGGCCGCTGTGTGGAGGACTGCCTCCCAGTTGCTCTGGTCTGTTGAAGGATGCAATCTTCCTGTAGGGGGGAGCCAGGACAGGACTTTTTAGGTCTCTCTTCCAAGTGGTTTACTGACTGGATCCACTCAGTTGCCAGAGTGCAAGCGGTGCTATTAAAGTGTTGGTCATCCCCTGGGGCACGAGAGGGTGTGGGGGGCATGTGAGAGGGAAGGGTGGGACAGTCCATGTGTGTGCATTTTCTCATCTAATCCTCACAGAATCTCCCAGTGTTGTCGATGCACTTTACAGAGAAGACTGCAGCACAAACACATTAAACAAATCACCCATATAGACAGTGAATGGTGGTCCAGTCCTGAACACAAATGACCTTCTCAGGGCCTGGTCTCTTAGCCATAATGGAGGTAGGAAGTCAGCTCATGGACATTCCTTTTGGGGGTGCCATGTTTTCCTCTCTCTCCATTTCTGAGTGACTTGCTTTTCCATACATGAGCATTGCCTTCAGGAAAGATTTACCTGTATCTGGGCCTGTCTTTCCAGGGGCTGAAGGAGGCAGATACAGGGGTGGGAATAACCCTTCCTGTAGCCTTCAGAAAAGATTGTGTCACAGCTGATACCTTGACTCCAGCCTTGTGAATCTCTAAACAGAAGACCCAGCTCAAACCCAATGAGACTTTTCCATCCAACAGGACAGATTAGCTAAGTATGTGCTGTCTTAGGAATCTAAGCTTATGTATCAAGAGGTTTTCATGCAGCATTAGAAAATAAACACAAGATCTAAGTCACTCCCTTCTATATCTACCTGTAGTGTGCAGACTATTTCTCCAGAAATCGTCTTGGACTAGAGGCAGCTGCCTTGGTCAAGTTTGGCCTCTGGCTTGAGGGAAGCCAGCATCTGATGAGTAATCGATACAAGTGCCAACTCTGGAGTCCCTTGCCTCAATCTGGGCAGCAGTACAGGAACATCCCGGCATCTGAGCATCCTGTCGGGTGGTCTGAGGCTTCCATTATACAAAAGTTGAACTTTTCTCTCTGTTCCCTTCTATTATGCATCCAGGAGTCTTCTTGAGAACACATACTGATACACTTTCTTCATGCACATCTGCACTGCAAACTCTCTGTCCTGGAATCAGATTCAAGACAACCTTCTAGATGAAGATGGAGTGGTGGTAGAGAAGCAGCATCGATCCCGTTCAACAGGAATCTACAAGAAGCAAAACTGTAACATACAAAATTGGTCCAGTTTGCTTGGCCCAGTCTCCATGAACTGGGGGAGTATAGAATGTTGTGAGTCCATGATGAGTCAGGGTGGGGTGCACTGTATGGAAGAGTGTGTAAGGTAGCTTCTGACATGGAAGTGTCTCATAGGGGAAAGGTGCTGGAAAAACATTAAAGAAAGCTGGGAATTCATGTTCACTGGGTAGCAAGCAGAAGAAAGAAGAGGAGGAGGAGGGGGAAGAGGAAGAGGAGGAGGAGGAAGGGGGGAAGAGAAGGAAGAGGAGGAGGAGGAAGAAGGGAAAAGAGGGAGGAAGAAGAGGAGGAGGGAGAGGAGGAGGAGGAGGAAGGGGAGGAAGAGAAGGAAGAGGGGGAGGAGGAAGAAGGGAAGAAGAGGGATGAAGAAGAGGAGGAGGGAGAGGAGGAGGAGAAGGAAGAAGAGGAGCAGGAAGGGGAGGAGGAAGAGGAGCTTGTTAAGGGTGCCATTTCACGAACACATAAAACAAAAGAATAAGCACACACTGCCCATAGAAGAGATGGACACCCTCAGGCAGAATCACAGGGCATTTCCTTACACGTCTTGCGGATAATAAAAAGGAGCCGGGGAACAGAGGGCTCGCCTCCCTCAGACCATTCCGTTTATTGCACAGTCCTAGCCTTTTGTCTCTAAGTTGTGCATTCGTCCCAGGAAGATGTCCTTGAGAATGGATGTGGATAAGCACAGGGTGGCTGCCAGTGACTCTTCCCAGGATGCTTTGCGAAGTTGTTTTATCCCCATTACCTTTCAGTCACCCAAGATTCCCTTCTGGTCCTCACTGTCCCTCATAAACAGCAAGGTGATGATTGTTCTCACTTTAATGAAGTGACCAAAGTGTTGGTCGAGAGAATTCACAGGGGTAGTAGGCGTGGGCTCCCACTGAACTTGAGTGTGGCAGTTCCTGGTACATCTTTGCAGTCTTCTGGAGAAGATAATGAGATAATGGTAGAATCTTGCCTGCCAGTGGACTGATCGGCTCGTCGCTGCATTGTTATTCCTGCAGGGTTTCCTTCACACATGACTGGTGCCTGACAGACACTCACTTGAGTGTTGTTGGCCTCTCCTCTTGGATAAACATGCCAGTACTGCACTGTGAGCTTTGTGAAGAGCTGCATGGAGTCTCCCTTCAGATTAAATGAAGTTGTCGAATTCCAGCTTGGGTAGGAATGTTGAAACAGGAATAGTTTTACTGAGTTCCTTCTGTAGACTTTACCACTATTTTTAACTATTCCTCATAAAGAAAGGCAGCCAAGGCTTACACGAAGAAAGTTAAATAAGAACAGTGCAATCCCTTGAAGCAGGTCACAGACTTCCAGGGCCAAGGCGGGGTTGGACTCTAGTTTTTCTGTTTCTACATTTCGATATTTTTTTCTCCTGGGCCTCTAAGGCTTTCTGTACTTTTGCTGTGTCAGTGTAAGTCCGCCACCCCAGAACTATGGCTCCTTCTTTAGACCCAGACCTCTTTAGGACGTGATAATTCTGCCATGAGTCTTCTGCCTGGAAAAAAATGCACATCTCTTCAGGTTTTTGAGTGAATTTCAAAAGCTAATTGACTGCTAAAAGATGAAGCTGTTCTGTTGTCTGCAGATCAGGAGGTCCTATCCTGAGGGAGGGCAGAACTTCTGGACCACAGGACTTGGACGTTTCAGTGACTCACCACAGCCACCTGGAGTGCCTCATATTGAAACTCCTTTTTGCTAGGGCTTAAAGGGTTTGGGACTTTGTCTTAATGAAAAGGTTATTACCTAAAAGGCCATTAAAGCAGTAGGCCAGAAGGCTGAGCCAGCTGCTGGGCAGAGGCAAGAGTGCTCTTTTCAGCACACTAGAGTCCTAGAGAAATCTCAACCAGGGTGACCAAAATTTCCTTATTTGGAGTAAAAAATTGTATACAGTAAGGATTTCTGGGCATTTTCACGCATCACAGCCTTCCCTCCCTCTTTAGATCAGCTGTCTGAAGGCAGCCGACTTGAAGTCCAGCTTTTTCTTGAACGAGGCTTATGTCCCAGGGCTATATCAAGATGATGAAATAAATCAAGTTGAAATACAGTGGGCAGGGCTTTTTAGGACAGTTTCACATGTGATTGAACCAGTTTTTAAGATGGCCAGAAAATATGTCTGATCAGAAGGAGTCTAGTGACGCTCCAAATGTTAAAGTCATATTTTGAAATTTGGGCAATTTAGATATTTGTATAAAGACTCTTACCTCTTTCTTTCATGGGGTGAGGAACTGGGCAGACCAGCAGGGTCCAGTCTCATTCCAGCCTTCAGGTCCCCTAGTCGCTCCTGCTGCTCAGAATGAGCAGTTGGTCTCACTTATCACGTCCCTTTTTGCCTCTGAAAATGTTATCCTCTGAGCATCCAGAGCTCCCCTGACTTGAGGACAGCTCCATCCATCAGCAATATGAGGTAGAAATGGACAGTGCAATCTTAGGTCTCAAGTACTTTTCAACTCCTAAGGCTCACTCTCAGTAGGGAATGATAGCTCTTGTAGAATAACTAAAAATGAAAAGACAATGCATTGTTTTGATTCATGAACATGTCGGGTAATGATCGAATCATGGCAATTAGCATATCCATCATTTACACTTACCATTTCCTTGTGGTGAGTACATTCAAAATCTTCCCTTCTAGTTATTTAGAGGTATGCAATGCGTTGTTGTTAACTATGTTCATTCTATTACTGAATAGAACTCAAGAAAGGATTCCTCCTCTCTGACTACGACATTGCAGCTCATAAATATTCACACACCAAGCGTTTTGTGTCAATCAAAATCTTAAAAGTGAAAAGAGGTAATGTACAGAAAGGAAATATGTCGTCGGCTGCTCTTGGCATCTCTTTCCTGAAGGCCAGAGCCAGGGCTACCTCCTTTGACAGAGCTTTCTGAAAGCTTAGCTTAGTCATGTTTTCCCCTCTGTCTTGTCTGCTACTATAAAATTGTGCCACAGTGTGGATAGCAAAAACAGCAGAAACATGTTTCTTAGCGTCCAGGGTGCTCAGGGCACCTGGGCTGATTTCTGAGGCCTCTTCATGGCATGCAAACAGCCGTCTTCTCTCTGAGTTCTCATGTTTGCTGTCATTCTGTCTCTTACATGGCCATCAGTCCTATCAGATCAGAGCTCCATTTATGACTTCACTCCACCTTGAAGGCTTATTAGAGATTTAACAAATCCCTTATGGGGAGCTGGTACATGCAAACAGTTTCCAGGAACCGTTTCCAGGGTAGGCCACATTTCTTTGACACTAACAGCAAGCACCATCACAGAATAACATAGAAACATTTTCTAGCACCTCTCTGAAGGAAATGTATTTCCATGTAAGGCAGTAAAATGCCCCAAGAGGAGAGACCTGTTTCTCCTTTCTATGGATGACCAGCACGAAACAGGGTACTGGCTAAGCTAAATAAACAGTAGTTAATGGAGTGGCTGGTTTCTTTAGACATGAAACTAGCAATCTATTTCAGGTAATTATGTGCTGAGAGAATGCATCATTCAGGATTCACTAGATTGTATGACAGTAACACAACATTTCAATGACTTAGAGCCGCAGAATCCTCTCATCTCACAATACATATTCTTCATGAGCCGTTGGTGGGGAAGGGGATGCTCAACGCAGTCATCTGAAAATCAGGACACTACCTTCTCAGATGCTGAGAGAACAGAGAACACTGTTGGTACTTGCATTGGTGTTCAAAAGCTCATGCATCGTGGTTCTTTGTTCAGTACTAGTCACAACCTCATCTGACCATAACAGTGGGGCAGGAAGGCTAAGCCAAAGGCAGAGAGCTGCAGCTACTCGGCAGATACTGTGAATGACTACCACAGCTTCCTACAAAACAGAAAACTTGACAGTCATATCATAATGATTACCTTTTCTAGCACAAGGGTGTGTTCAACTTCCACCCCCATTTTTATTTAGAGTCATCCAGGAAGCTTTACCCTCTTTGTGACGTCCAGACTAGCCAGACTAGCTCAGATTTGGAGCTCAACTGGAGGGACTCTTACTTTCTGGCTAATCCAGGGTCTAGCACAAGGACCCTGCAAACATCCAGGGAGAGGTTTTGTTACGTTGGATGTGCCTTAATGATTGGCTCCCCTGAGGGTTCACTGTGATTGAAGGTCTGTTCCCAATTTGGTGCTGTTGGGAGATGGTGGAATCTTTAGTAAGTAGGGCCTGATAGAATGCCCTTAGGTCACTGATGTGTCCTTACAAGGGATGAAGGCACTGGGGGACCTTGGTTTTCCCTCTGTCTTCTGTTTGGCACCTTAAACTCTTACACACACACACACACACACACACACACACACACACACACACACACCCCACACACTCTGCCATGATGGGACTGAAGACACCAGCATTTGAGCCTCTAAAATCATGAGCTGAATATATCTTCTCCTTTTATAAAGTTAGCTGCCTTGGGCATTTTAGCTACAGCACTACGAAGTTGACTGACAGCACAGGTTTTATAGGACTATCTCTACAGAAATTATAGAAAGATTTTTGTTTAGAGTAGGAAAGAGCGCCCCCCCCCTTTTATTTCCTCTGCATTTCAGAGGAATTTGGGCTTCTTTGTAATATGTCTTTTGGAAAATACAAGTGATGTTACTGAAATAACTTGAAACTATGAATGGTGTGGCCATATAGTCAGGACACAGATGGTTCTACAGCATTATTTCAAGACCCTGATCTGCGTGTCTGTTCTGTATTGCCCTTCCTTGATGGACACTTTCTTGCTCATGTGGATGTCTGTGGAAGCTTGGCTTCACAACCGACTGTGGAGCTGTATTGACTGTTCCCTGGGCTGACCTTCCCCAGTCCAACTGTGATGCTTCCCACTAACACTGCTAGCATGCACACCCTCTCTCTCTCTGCTTGTGAGCCTCATCTTTGGGTTTAGATCAATATACTTGCAAAGCAAACTAAGGGAAATTAGAATATTTTTGTGTGCTGTGCCTCCAAAATCGCAGAAGCTCCAAACGCCGAAGTTCTTTTTGTGAATTGTTTTCCTTTTGTTCCTTTAGAGAAAAAACAAAAAACGAAAACCTCTTTCTGAGCAAACTGAGAACTGATGAGCTGTCCCCAAACTGCAGCACTTACTCCGTACAAATGTGGGAGAAACACAAAGACCTTGATTACAGCTTCATTAGCTACATGTGAAACTCCAGAAACAAGTTACAGCCACAGAAGACGGGAGTAAAGGATGCCAACCAGCAGGGGTAGAACTAGCAGGAGGCTTGGCTTGCAGGTCAGTCACACTGTCTCACTCCATTCCCTGAGCAGCGTCTGTAGGCTGCTGAAGGCAGTAGACATTAGCTCCTGGATCCTGTTCCACACAGCAGGTCTGTGTTCTGCTGCCCAAGTCTAAAGCAGTACTGCTGGCCTCTCACACCTTAGTGTTAGACATATGTATTTTATATATTATGTATGTATTTACAGATAATACATTTCTATTATCTATGGCATAATATTTATATATTCATAATAGTCACATTTTGTATATGTTCATGTATTAACTGACCAATTACATGGTGTGTTTTTAAAACATGATATTTTTAAGTACAGTCAGCTCTCTGTACTCCTAAGTTCCACATCCAAGGATTCAGTTAACTTCAGTTTGAAAATATTGGGAAAAATTCTGCATCTGTATAAACATATTGTGCCGGATTGCTTTAGTGTTGACACACCTGGGTTGAGGGAGCCTCACTTCAGGAATTTCCTCCACTGGACTGGCCTGTGGCCATGTCTGTGGGGCGTCTTCTTGATTTTTGAGTGATGTGGGAGGGCCCAGCCCACTGTGGGTGGTGCCACCCCTGGGCAGGTGGGCCTGTGTTGTGTAAGAAAGTAGGCTGAGGGGCTGGAGAGATGGCTCAATGGTTAAGAACACTGGCTGTTCTTGCAGAAGACCTGGGTTCGCATCCCAGCACCCACATGGCAGCTAACAACTGTCTGTAACTCTGGTTCCAGGGGATCCAGCAGCCTCTTCTGTCCTCTGCAGGCATGCACAGTATGGGTGCACTTACCCACATGCAGGCAATATATGCATACGTGTAAAATAAAAATAATAAAAAAAAATTTAAGAAAGTAGCTTGAGCAGGGGCCAGGGGAGCAAACCAGTAGGCAGTATTCCTCCATGGCCTGTGCTCCAGCTCCTGCCTCCAGGTTTCTGCTTTCTGCCCTGAGTTCCTACCTTGGGCTCCCAAATGAACTGTGACCCAGGAGATGTAGGCAAATAAACCCTTTCCTCCCCAAGTTGGTATTGGTCAGAGTGTTTTGTCACAGCAATGGAAAAACAAACTAGGACACATATACAAACTGTTTTCTTCTGATCATTAGTTCCTAATGCACTATAATAACTATTAAGTGTCATTTGTGCTGAATTACATGCTAGAGGCAACAGAGAGATGACACATGTATGAAGGAGGATGGTCCTATCACATGCAGAATACATGCCATTTTATGCAGGCACCTGAAATTTCACAGATTTTTATATTCTCAGGGTTACTGTGGATAGTGGGAATGACAGCATTAATCTCTTAGGCTTTGCATTAAGTCCTTACTGAGAAGCCCCTCTTACCAAATCCATGGCTAAGCTGTCCTCATGTGGGCTCTCTCCAGTGAGAATGAGGTCAAACAAGTTTAAGGAGGAGGGGAATGGGCCAGCCCACTGGGGTCAGGGTTCTGGTGAAGATGAATGTATGGGGTGGGTGGGCCAGGCGAGGCCAACTTTGAAAGCAGAAGCCCGTGAAGTCCTGTGCCTTGCTCTGCTGAGGGAGAAGAGCGGGCATGTTCAGGCTGTTTCCTCAACATCTACTTGTGCTACACAGAGGGTTCTTATAAAGCGAAGCCTGGGGCTAAAGAATGAGAGGGGCCTTGGTGCCTGGAATCCTCACACTGAAGACATTAATTCATTAATTTAATTAAACACACGACCAAACCAGAGCCACACCACATACATCTTCCCTAACGAAAGTATCCAAAACCCACTGCATATTCTCTTGATTTATTAAACCAAATTATGCAACTCAATCAGTGGACCCGAAAGCCCCTGAGCTGGGAGCCGGGGCACCTCAGCTTTTAGACCAGACTAGTCCAACTAGGGAAATTTAAAAATAAGTTCATTAAGCTTAATGTTAAAAAACAAAACAAAAAAAGCAAAAAACAGTGAGCTAAAGGCTTGTAAGCAAGGACCCAGAGCTAAGGGTCAGACTGCCTGATGTCACCCTCTGTCCTGTAGTCCCTTCCAGATAGAGTACAGTGAGCACCAGTACTTGTTCTGTGCCTGAGGACATGTATTCAGATGAGCTTGCCAGTGGTGCTGACAGCCACAGGTCTGTGACGTCAAACCCTCCCTATCTTCGGAATGCTGCAGGAGGGCTTTCAGTTCTTTAGCCCTGGTCTTCAGTAGTAAGAGTGCTACATTTACCAGAAAAAAATACATATGTATACATGTATATAATATTTTATTTCTTTTATTTTTATTTTATCTGTCTGAGTGTATTGCCTGCATGTGTGTAAGTACACGTGTGTTGTGCAATGCCTGCAGTGTGCAGAAAAGGGTGTGGGTCCCCGTGGAACTGGAGTTACAGACAGTTGTTAGCTGCCATGTGGGTGCAGGGAATCGAACCCATGTCCTCTGCAAGGACAGTCAATGCTCTTAACCGCTGCGCCATCTCTCCAGTCCCAGAAATATATTTTAAGAAGAATTTATATGCTATTCTTTAAGAAGCAGGGCCTAGTGACAACCTGTGTTGAGTACACGGGTTTCTCAATACGTCAGTCAGCCAGAGGACAGGTTGGCTGCGGATAATCCATCAGTGCATCATACACATTTCTTGGTCAACATCTCATCATGAGGAAAAGCAGCCTTCGTGACAAAGAACAAAAGGAGAGAGAACAGAAGCCACTTCCTAAAGAACTTTGGGGAAGGGGTCATTAGCCAGGTTGTGTCAGGAGAGGGCTGCAGACTGGGGAGGACAGCGGGAGCTCCAATCAGCTTCCTTCCTCAGAGCCCCTCACAACCTCTGCAGCTTTACGTTCTGGGATGGGCACAAGGCATTCTTGTCTCTTTCCTTGAATCCCTGGGGACACTCGTGTGACTGGACTAAAACTCAGCAGGAGGCTCGACTTCCTCCCGTGGTGTGAGTGCCCTGGGTGTGTAGGCATTTTTCTGAGCCATGACCCAACTGGGCAGCTGCAGCACTAGGGCCCCGAGGTGCTTCCTTGGCCCCCTGTGCCCATGTGTACTAATTACTTTTCTGTTGCTGTGATGAAACACTGTGACCAAGGCAACTTGTAGAAGGAAGAGTTTATTTTGGTTTATGGTTTCAGGAGGAGAGTCCACAATGGCAGGGGCAGGACAGGCATGATGGGAAGTGGTCAGTGGAAAGCTGAACTCACACCTCCAAGCACCCAGGAGGCAGAACGAGCAAACTGGTCACGGGACCCGGCTACGAATTCTCAAAGCCTGTCCCACCTCCCAAACCTCCCCAAACAGCACCCCCAACTGATGACCAAATGTTCAAATATGTGAGCCTATGGGGAACATTTCTCATTCAAACCCCACACCCATGTGTGGGCAAGCAATGCAATCTGTAAACTACAGCTAATTCCCCACTGGATCCAGAGAAAATGCAACTGAGAAAAATTCCAGTTAGAAGAAAATAATTATAAAGTAATAACAAAAATATACGCTAATACTAAAAATAGTTATAAATAACCCTCAGCCACTCTTTTGCCACTCAGCCACTCTTCGAGTCCTGTTTCCTGAGGCCTGCCATCTCTGCCGACTTCCTCAAATGTACCCTGGTCTCTCACGCCGAAGTTCCTATTTCTGCTGCCTGTGTGTTATGGCCAGAATGTGAAATAAACATTTTCACAGGTTCACGTGCTGCAGTTTGGTCCCTAGCTGGTGTCTCTATTTAAGACACAGTGGAAGCGTAAAGTGTTTTTTATTTATTTTTCATTTTATGTGTATGTTTTGCTTGCATGTATGTAAGTACACATATGTGTACCACATGTGTGCAATGCCCTCGGAGGCCAGAGGGGGTGTCAGAGCCCTTCAAACTGGAGTCATTGACAGTTATTAACTGCCATGTGACTGCTGGGACCTGAACCCAGAGCCTGTGCAAGAGCAGCCAGTGTCTTTAACAACTGAGTCCAACCCTCGATAGTGGCAACTTCAAGAGGCAAGTCCTAGCAGGAGGACACAGCCACCTGAGGTGGACCTTTGGAGGCCATAGCTGGTCCTCAAGTCCCTTCCTTGCTCGCTGTTTCCCATTCTCAGTGAGTGCCATGTGACTGCTGGGACCTGAACCCAGAGCCTGTGCAAGAGCAGCCAGTGTCTTTAACAACTGAGTCCAACCCTCGATAGTGGCAACTTCAAGAGGCAAGTCCTAGCAGGAGGACACAGCCACCTGAGGTGGACCTTTGGAGGCCAGAGCTGGTCCTCAAGTCCCTTCCTTGCTCGCTGTTTCCCATCCTCAGTGAAGCAAGTGTCTGTGCTCTGTGCCCCCATCATGACACTGCTGGACTCAGAATCAACAGGGTCAAAAGACAATGAACTGGAACCTCTAAAATTGAGCCAAAATATTGTTGTGCCAGTAAGGCACATCTCAGATACCCTTATGTTCTCCCCATCATTAGGATTTGAGAGCTATCTGATTTACCCACCTCAAACCAGGAGTAACCATAGAGATTAGGCATGGAAATGCACAATGCCACACTGTCTCTGAAATCTGACCTAAGTTTATTGCCAACTGGTAAAAATTATAAGTGCCTATAACACTCACATGTCTTAGAAGGTAACTGAAGCTTCAAATCAGGGCCTTCCAGGATCCGTTCTTGTTGGACTGAAACCCTCACCCTTGCTACCATTATTTTTATTATATCTTATTGTGAGTTGTAATGATAATTGAGAGATACTTTGGGATTGACTTTGTAATAAATGTTCCTAGAAATGTAAGTACTTTAATTGGTATGAGACATTCTGTCTCTATTCATGGACATACAAATTGGGATTGGTTTCTGCTACAAATAATTAGCATAGAGCAGGCTCAAGGGGGCTCAGACTCAGGACATGCGTAGATTATGGAATGGGGGTGAGAGCTAGGGCATTCTGACTTGTCTAAGACTGGTGAGCCTTGACACCAGACCTTGGCTTTCCTGAGAATTCTGGTGGATGATTTCTGAGGATTCCGAAGTGAACAGGACCAGGAGAAAAGAGCCGCCAAAAGCAGAGCTGACAAGCGTCTTGGAGTCCATTTTCAGTCCATGCTCCCTCCAGTGCCTGAACTGCACCCAGGAGAACTGATGTCTAGTCTAGGCACCTCAGCACCTCCCGGAGGCTCAAAGAGTTTCCAGGGAGAAGTAGTCAATTCCATATTGAAATAATTGAGAGTGGACACATGGTTCTCCCTTTATTTAGTCATAATGGGCCTTCAGAGGCTCTTGTTGGGTTTGGAACTGGGCCTAAAACTCCTTTGTTCCTCTATCAGGTCTTCAAGTGTTTTCATGCAAGATATTCTTCTGACCTTAGGAAAATGTCACCTTGAGCTCCCTGAACCCCATCCAGGCTTTCCCATTCCTCAGAATGCCAATGTGATTTAACAGCACATTAGCAGGGACAATGTCTTTCCTTATTTTTAATATGTTTATGCTTAGAGTGGTTTAGACCCTTCCCATCTTATGTTTTCAGACGACAATTCATCTTTTCCTTGTTGTGCAAATATCTAGTACTTCCCCTAGAAACAGGTTATGGTATATCATCCATCATAACATTTGAGCAACACTGAGGGGCCAGGTGCTCCTACAGGCTGAGTTTATGGCAGTGAACCAATCTTCTCTTGAAATTCACAGTTAACTTCTAAGAGAGCGATAATCACACACAAACATGAGTTAAATACAACAGACAGTTGCCAAACCGAGCTCAGGGAGGAAGTATCGCTCTTTCATGTTCTGACTGTTATCGGCCACTGTATTTGCTCCATGAGTTCTGTCATGCAAAGCCATGGAGAAAGCAATTTTGTGTGATGATGACATGAACTGTGACTGATGCTGATGTCAGCACTGAGTCATCCACAGAATCACTCACTGATGTCATCAGCCCACAGTGTAGAAGAGATCTTAGGTCTCATGTGAAAATAAGATGACACTAACTTGACATGATAGGACTTAACACAAATGACAGGATGTATAAATTCAAGTGCATGGGGGGGGCTATGGGAGAGAACCAATGGGCAAGGGGGTATAAAGATGGTTAAGATGTTCTGTATGAAATACACAGAAATTGAGTAAAAATTTCAATAAAAAATTTTAAAAAAGAAGAAAATAGGATGAGATATTTCATGTAGGACAAATCCTAGCCTGCAGCACAGAGGAGGTTTTCAGCAAGCTGTGACTGTACTCACAGAGGCCTACTGCAGAGCTGAGGGATTGGCACTGGTTCTTTAGCACGGCCCCTCAGTGATGGCTTTACAGGCTCTCCGCCACAGTGAGCATCCACAGCGCCCTTTTGGCACACAAGTCTCTTTTTGTGCTCAGAATTGAGCTGCATCTATTCAGTGGATCTGGGCTGGGGTACAGTGACCACTCTATCCTGAAACTTTTAACAATAGCCTGATGCAACAGCATCTTTCTTCCAGAGAAAGCCACAGCAGCATGGACACCAGCTGAGGGAATCGGGTGTCTGGAAAGGGAAGGGCAGAGAGCACAGCTGCCTGCCCAGACCTTCTGACGCTGTACCTGTTGATGCATTCAGAGCTACTGCTCCAGCATTCCCTTCTAGCTCCAGCAGGGATTACATCATGCCCATGTTCCAGGGCCCGTGAGTGTTCTGTGTACCTCCAGGAGCAGTTACGGTTGACAGTGATTTGTCCATTTTTACTTTCCCACTTGGCATTGTCTGAGAATCATCAGGGATTTTTGGTTAGCATGCATTTGGGAGCTAGCAGTCTGAGGACTGGGTCTGTCTAGGAACTGTTCCTCTGTGTGGGCTCCTAAGGGGCTCATATGATCACTGACAAACTGGCCGTGGTGTGTGTGCTGTAAGAGAAAGAGTTTTGGTTTTTGGAGCCAGGCAGCTTTGCAAGCAGAGCCAAAACAAGAGTCAAGTAAGAGATCTGGTCTCAGGGCTGTTCAGGTGCAGAGTCAGAAAACTGAGACAGGACTTCCTGACACTTTACACCTTGGGTGCTGGTCTTGTTTGCAGAATTCAAATTCTAGTTCAGTTATTTTCTAGCTGAGGCCTTGGGCTAGTTATTCAAGCTCATGGAGTTTCCTTTCCCTCAGCTATAAAATAGGCAGTGGAATGCTTTTACCTGGGATGGTCCAGAAAAAGTTGGATGGGTACAACCGGGGGTAACAAGTGGAGATGCTCAGAAAAATCTCTTGCTCCACATGGCCCACAGCACCCTGAACAAAGCAAAAGCAAAGCCCTGAGTAGGGTGGCAGAGCACGGCAGTTAGTTCCCCACTGGGGCGATTAGTCATCTGAATCCCAAGAGACCCCTCAGACTTGAACAGACCTATCAGATATATGAAGAGTCTACAGACCTAGGGCACAGGATCAATATCCAGAGTTTCAATGCCTTTCTGATTTCCCAGAGCAAACCGTCTTTCTGGTCTAAGAACAGGTGAATGGGCACAATCACGGGAAGCCAGGTATGTCTGTGGTGATGTCAGTTTTATGGCTAAGAATGTTTCTAATGTTCTGACCATCACGTAGAAAGGCCTATTTCTGATAAAAGTGACTCATAGCAAGGTTAGTGTTAAGTCCTGTGTCATGGCTGCACCCTTCTCACCACAACTCTGTCCTGCTCTTCTGAATCCTTCCTTCTCTTTGGAGACAATCTTACGTTCTTCCTTCATTTAGACGCTCCCACAGCCACTTCAGTTTCCTTTATTCCATTGCTCACTCTGCTCTGGAAGAGTCATCTTGAGTCCTTAGAGCTGGGAACCATGATTATACCTGTGTTTCAGGCAGCATGCTGAGCGCTGCTCCCCTCTCCTCTGATACCACTGAGGGTTTTCTAGCCATCTCCTGCAGCCGGGGAGCTCCCAAGGGAAGCACGGGGCATCAGAACCAGGGCCAATCCTTGGGAGCAAGTGGTATAAAGATTACAGCTTGCCTCAATGAGAAAATCTAGGCTGGGACTGAGTTTTTCCTAACCAGGCCCTTGTAACTGTCATGCAGTATGTACTCTCGCTTGGCAGATACCTGCTGCATGACCCAATCACTGTACACCTGCTGCAAGTAGCCAGACAGGACACTGAGCTTGGCCAGTGATATATCCCTCCCCATGGTACCCAGAACAACATCTACTATACTGGAAAAGCTCTTAGAATGGTTCACAAATAAAACCTCAAGTCCACTTGTGTGTACTGGATTAGTTTCTTCTATATCAGAGACTTTCAAATTCCAGATGGAATTCCTGCACGAGGCAGGCATGCATTATCTCAGACTGATGATATCCAGTACCAGCCACTTTAGGAGCCCAGGAGCGTGTTGGGGTCAGAAAGGCTTTTGCCATGCCTTTCATATCCCATAACATAGCCCCAATCAGTAGTGTTGGAATCTGATGAAATCCAGGAGATTGAAAAAAATCTAATTAATATGGTCTTAATTATGACAGCAATAATACCTACCTCCCAGCATGAGAAGGTGAGATATTAACTTAGTAATACTAAATTTCCCAAGGGTAATAAAACCCTTTAAAATGAGTTAATTTGAAATTTACTGGTATGAAAGAGCAGAAATAGGCATCTTTGAGGGATTCCAAAGGGGCAAGCAAACATCTCTGCATCAGTTGATTGTGCATCAATCAGGCAATCTAAGAGATGGTGCTGGCCCTGGTTGTAGAGAAGAAGTGATACCTGTTTTTGTTTCGAATGTAAGGATGAAGAAGGGTAAGTGAGCACAACATAGGTCTCTTCGGCCCCTCCCAAGTCATGCGACAAATGCACCCATAGTGCTTTCTCCTTTCCTTTATCATGAACTACTTGTTCCTACCTTGATTGTCCCGGTTGGTAGAAAAGTGTGCTCTGCTCCTGTTACATGTGCAGTTCTGTGAGGAGCTTGTCATCTGTCTCTTTGTGTCTTCAGCTCCTAATGTAGTGTTGTCATTGAGTTGGTACCCAGTAAATATTTCTCACAAGTAGACAGTGTTTACCAAAAGTCATCATTTTAAGCTTTGATGCTTTGGAAGGCTTTCCTGGAGGATGTGGAACCTGAGGAGGGATGGCTCTTACAGGAGGTAAGGGGAGTAGGTGGAATCGACTTGTATGGGGGCTCCCAACAACAGATGGGAGAATTCACTGTTCACTATTCAGGAGATTGGGACACACTGCTGATGTGACTTCTCTGGTAGTGGGAGGCCCAAGTGTTCTAAAATTTTGCTCTGATCATGTTATTAAGGTGTGTAATGTGTGCCTTCTAGGTGGCCCTGTGTCAGCCACTCACTTAGCCACTGCCAGCTCAGCTTTGCTCAGTATTTCCAGGAACTCTCAGGTGAAGGCAGGAAACAGAGTTACAGTCTCCCTCAGGTATATAGGATACTTTAGAATTAGCAGCCCATGGAAATCTGACATCATGGTTCAAGTCGTCATCTATACTGCTGCCATCTGGTTTTTGTTATGATTCATGTTCCTGATCCTACATCAAAGATGCACCATCCGTAGTGTGGTTGTCTTCTCGTTTTCTCGTCTCAGACTCAAACATTTCTTATGCTTCCACGATGTAATTCAAGGCCCGAAATTAACTTGCAGTTTTAAATGCCATTTTCACATCTGTGGGCCTCCCAGAGCCCCAGAGCCTAACAGAGAATTTTCCTGTTCTTGCTAGATATGGCCATCTCTCAGTGGGAAAGCCTCTTTAGCCAGCTGGTTCTTTTATCAGCAAGACCAGCTGTTCTCTACCTGGTCCTCCACCTGATGGCTAACCCATGAAATTATTCAAACCAACCAACTACATCCAGCTGTGGAAACTAGACGTTATCTTACTTTTTTATGACGATAGACTGCTCCTCTTGGAGCCCTTGATTACTCACTCTGTTTCTGAATGCAGGCCTTCTATAGCCCTGCATGAATGGACATATCCTCCTTCCCCAGGCTGTGAGCCATTTGCCTAGTAAATTACTGCCAATCTTTTTGTCCATGGTGTATCATGCATGCCTTTGGCCGTTTCTTACTACTGAATCTAAAGGATCACTCCCTGACCAGTAGGATGAATAGAAGGAGATCAGAATACAAGTCTCTTTTCCCTAGTGCTTTTAGCACAGTTAAGGACCCTTGTGATATTCTCTCTAACTTTGTGGTAGATAGAAGGATGGTTGGGTTTTTCTCTTGGTCTTGCTATCCCTTCCCAGTTGGCATGGCTCCTGTGTACAGGATTACTGTTGATTGATCACTGCTTGAGTTTCCTGTCTCTGGGATGGATTTGGTATCTGTAGAGAGACAGTGTGCCCCATGCTGTATGTGGCTGTCATTCATTCAACCCCCAGACTTTGACCGAGCATTTATAAAAACTACATCTTGAGCATACAAAGCAGTACGGCACATCTTGACCTTGGGGCACTCACATTCTGATGGGGAGTCTGACAGTGACATCAGTCATTTTGATGGGACAGGTTAGTGCTCTAAGGAAGTGGCTGTACCACTATGGGATTTCAGAGGCGAACTTTGAGAGGACTCTCCGAGTTTAGCTAAAAATAAAAGACTTGGACTTCTGGGAGGATGTTTCTGAAGATCGAATTAGACAAACCCTTTGAATAATTGGGGAGAATATTCCAGATGAATGGAACATTACACTCTCATGTCTAGACCACTTGTTACTATTTTTATTGCTGTAACCTTTTGTATTTTTTCTTATTTTTCCAAAATTAGTTGCTGTTTTATTAGTATATATCAATTGTACAGCATCATGGGTTTTGCTATGATATTTTCATGCATGCATCTAGCGTACATTGATCTCATGCAGCTGCGTGTTCCCTGTCTCCATCATCTGTTGCCTGGATCACTGCAGTAACCTTCTGTTTTCTTGCTGCTGACCTGGTTTGTTTCATTCCAGTGGCCAGAGGCCAGAGTGGCTTTTTAAAATACAAGTTACAACAGCTTGCTCCTTTCCAGAGCTTTTCATTTCATCCAGAGTAAAGGACAACTTTCAACATTACCCCAAGGTCTTAACTGCCCAACCCTTATCCTTCATAGCTTCCTGACTGCTTCTCTCCCTCTTTGCTGTGTTTCTCTAGTCACATCTTCCCTTATTTGGGTCCCACTCCCTACTTATGGTTTTTGTAATATCTGTTCCTTTTAGCCAGGACACTCTTTTCTGAGATGCCTGCTTGGTTCCCTCCCTCAGCTCATTCATATCTCTGCTCATTGAGGATCTACTTAATCATAAACCATCGAATATCTCATGAACCTCATCCTGCTTTCCCTATTCTGTTTTTAAAACCTCTCTTCTTATATATTGTATAAGTTACTATAGCTTTTAATTTTTGTCTGCTTTCCTGCCTGCAGTAGATTGTGAGCTTAGAAATGGTGAGATCTTTGCAGTTTTGTTCACAGAGATAGCCCAAGGTACCTGTAGCAGAGCCTGGCACAGAGAAGATGCCCAGTAGGTGATTATTTGTCTTGATGAACAACACATTGTCATGAACTAGGATGTCACAAGCAGACTAGTCCACCTGAAGGCTCTTGGCACATGCAACTGAAGAAGTGAATGTAGGTAGACAAGGGCCAGGCCACAGAGGGCATATATTTTATGCCCTACAAAAAATCTTCCAACTTCATCTAAGGAATTATCAAGCCCCTGAGGAGCCTTGAACAAGCAGATGGAAAAGCAAGTTTAAAGATTGATTCTATTCATCAAGATGGAACATTCAAGGGGTCAGTAGTGAAACCTTGATATTTCGACATTGAGGTTTATGAGATACAATCTGATGGAGTCGAAAATCTACAAATGAAGCCTAACAGATGTGCCAGGGAGATAATTGGTTGTTTGGGCAACAGACTTGGAATCAGACAGGCCTGACCCTGGACCTATCAGCTGGGTGACTGTAGAATGTTAAAAAAACTGGTGGGGACTAGAGTATATATATATAATCTGTGTATCTGTATCTATATAGATATTATCCAATTTGTATCTGCTCTAGTTAAGTTTGCTCATTTCCAAAAGTGTAAGATCAGGCATGTATGCAGCATCCAGAAAATACGATGAATACTAAGGAATCTCCCAGCAAAGGAAGAAGAAGGCACAGGGTAAAGCTGAGCCTACATCATTCAGAGCTGATGAGATGGACAGGTAGAACCAAGCCAAAGCAGGCAGATTCCTGAGGTGCAGGCAGGGCACCCATGCTTAGGCTTGAGAGAGTTCCTACAGGATCCATCAGTCATAAAATCCAGCTATTGAAACAGAGGCAGACGTCTTCATGAGAGGGAGGAGGTGGCAGTAGGAATGCTCACTCCATCAGGAAGTATGACAGTGAGCAGAGTGGATATTTGAGCTATACAGGTCACAGATTGTATCTTTGTTTTCTGTTTATTTTGGCTTCCTTTTGTGTTAGATGTGTGCATAGAGAGCCTACCTTCATATCTCCTTTCACCACTCATCCTAAAATAGGGCCAGGATAGGGACCTTTCTACCACCTCCAAAAAGTGAGGTCCCTGTGCTTAGAGGGGCAAGATAATAAACAACAAATAAAAAGGCATACGAGGTGCTGGAGAGATAGCTCAATAGTTAAGAGTACTGGCTGCCCTTGCAGAGGACCAGGGTTTGATTTCCAGCACCTACATGGTGGCTAACAACTGCCTATAACTCTAGATCCAGGGGCTATGACTCCCTCCTCTGATCTCCATGAGCATCGTATGCATGTTGTACACGTCTAAACATGTAGGGAGGGAGGATAAAACAGGGAGAGAGAGAAGAGAGATCAATAATGACTAACTACTACATAAAGCCAGAAGGAATTGTATTAGTCCAAAAACCTACTGACACATTTGTATCTCTACATAATGTATATATAATGTCTATGTGTATAGCTGAAGGCTACATAGCAAGAAACAGTGCCAGACAGGAGAAACCTTCCTTTGAGTTGTTGGCCAGGGTGGTCCAAGGGACTCCTAAAATTATATAGGCTATTGCCACAGTCCTTGATCGCCTCCCAGAACTTGAAGGTAAGACCCTATTGCCAAAGACAGGACATACTTTGGACACAGGATTTGGAGCAATGGAGCTGGCACTGACCTGGAAGCCCCCGCCCCTGAAGGCTAGCTATCATTGCTTTGGAGACCACTAAGCAAGCTGTTAAGGAAGAACATCAATCGATGGTCCAACCTCAGCTTCAAGGCCTAAAAACCACATCAACGACCAGCACAACAAATGACACTGGTGTACTGGTGGCACTTTTATCTTGGGGGTAATCAATAGGTACATAATTGGACTTAAAGCCCACTCAATGGGAAAAACTCCTGTCTGGTACTGTAACCTAGCCAAATACACACGGCTGGAGAGGTCATAGGTCTTAGAGAAAACCCCAAGGCTGTCACATCTCTAGACAAATGTGATTTCTTACTATGCACAAAATATGGATCCTTAATTTGCAGACAAGAATCCCAGTCACCCATCAAAGAAATTTCTTTTTCAATGACAGAAATTATTACAGAGTTCCGCAACTGGTCACACACAGAGATTGTGAATTTCCCAAGCCTAAGTGGTACATCTACAATGCAATCTCTACACCTAAGGCTCACAGAACGTAGAACGAGGGCTGAAGAGAACACTAATGCATCTTTCACCTCTCATCAATGAAGCTCCCTCATGCTTCAGAGGGCCAGGAACACAAAAGGTCACAATGGCCAAAACATAGAGTATAAGAGTCAACAGAGTGTGGGTCTTTGGACATGACTACTATATTAACATCCACCCACCCAGGGACCATTGTGGAAGAGAGGGCGGAAAGATTGTAAGAGCCAAGGAGGGGTGCCTGACCGTACGGAAAGAGAGTCCTGTGGACTCCTGGGACTCTTCTCATATGAACCTACAGCAATGGTGTCATTATGCACAAGACACATGCAAACTCAAGCAGACAAAACCCAGTGCAGAACTGGGGAAGTGGGGAGCAGGCTCCACTCTTAGGTGAAGAATTATTGGCAGCTGATTACTGCTGGGTGAGGAAGAGCTGATCTTCCTCTGTGGATGAACTTTCACTGACAAACATCTGGGGACACTAATGTGACATGATAGGTCTTAACACAAATGATGGACTGTGTGAATTCCAGTGGAAGGGTATGGGGGGGTGCCAGTGGGGAGGGGGTAATAAAGATGACTAAGGTATTCTATATGAAATACACAAAAATTCAATAAAAAATTAAAAAATAAAAAGGCTGCAGTCAAGACACTCATACACATAAAATAAAAATAAATTATTTTGAAAAGACAGAAATGGGATCAATGGCGATACATCAACTGGCATGGGGAGTGATGGGGAGGACAATATGGGAGGTGGGAAGAAGGGAGAGAAATACCACTTAGATGGTGTGAAAAACCAGATAGAAATGTGTTAGCTCAAAAGTTTACTGAAAAAATACACGTAATATGTACATACATGTGTATAGCTGAAGGCTATATAACAAAAAACACAGTGCCAGGAAAGAGAAACCTGCCTTTGAGTTGTTGGTCAGGTTCTTCCAAGAGACTCCCAAAGTAACACAGGCTATTGCCATAGCCCTTGATTACCTCCTAGAACCTGAAGGTTAGACCCTATTACTGAAGACGAGATATACTTCAGGCACAGGACCTGGAGCAACAGCACTGGAAGTGGCCCAGAAGCCTTGCACTGACGACTGACTCTCATGGTTTCAGAGAATACTCTGAAAAACTGCCAAGGGAGAGAAACAAGTGATCCCATCGTGATCCCATCCAGCCGTAAAGTCTACAAACCACAGCAATGACCTGCTCAGCAAATAATCTCTATAGGTAGTACCACTGCTATCTTGGAGGCAATAAACAGCTATCTAAGTAGACTTAAGTCTAATTAGGCCTTCTCAGTGGGAAGGAGCTCACTTGTGCCTCTATAAACATAGCCAATACACATGGTTCAGAGGTCATAGATCCTATCACATCCCCAGACCAATGTAATTTCTTACTATATTCTAAATACATATCTTTATAATTGCAGACAAGTGTACCTCTCACTGCTCATCAAAGAAGCTTCTTTTTGCAATAGAAAAGACTATTATAAAGTTCCATAGCTGGTCAAATCCAGAGAATAAGTGTCTGAGGTGTCCAGCTCTAAGTGACACATCTATAATGCAACCTCTGTATCTAAGACTCAGATAGGGAGTAGACAGAATATTAATGCACTTCTCAACACTCACCAGTGAAGCTTCCTCATGTATCTGATGGTGATTAACTCAGAAAGCCATGAATGGCCAAAGTGCAGAGCATAAGCAGCTGAAGAGCCCTTATCCTTGAATAGGACATCTGTATCAAACCTCTGCCCCCAAGACGCAGGGGCTATTGCAGAAGAAGGAGCAGAAAGATTGTAAGACCTAGACAGCTGAGAAGTTACTCATATGAAATCACAGCAGTGGTGATGGCACACACAAGCTCCACCTAAGCTCAATTCACACAAAATCCCAGGCAAGGAACCCCAAGCTTGGCTGAGGAATTAATGCCAACCGATAACTACTGGTGGAGGAATGGTTGGTTCTCCTTAATGGGGTGATGTTTGATAATTCAATCAGCCTCCAATGGATGAACCCATATGGAAAGAAATTTTTTGGGATACAAACTTGACTCCATAGGCTGATATATATATATATAGGGTACAGCTAGGGGAGAGGGTCTAAACATGATCAAAATATATTGTATGAAATTCACAAAACTTCAATAAAAATTAAAACCAATTTTTACATAAAAAAAGAGAAAAAAAGATTTTTCCCCTGCTGTTTGAACAAGGAATGCAAATTTTCGTTTTTGCATAGGGCTCCACAAATTCTACAGCATGCCATTGGAGAGATGTCTAGAGAGGCAAGAGGGCTCTTCTAGAGAAGAGATAAAAATGCTTTTCAAGGAGACAGCATCGGGCAGGATTGTCCAAGAGGGACCAGCAGCCCAGAGTCGAGACGAGAAGAAGCAGAGGGTGGAATTTAGGGAGAGTTAAATGTAACCGGGAAAGGATGATGAAACTCCACACAGACAAAGGGTCTACTGGGGCTGGGCCAAGGGAAATTCCTGCCACTGTCCAAACCAGAAGGAGAAATGTTAAGATGCAGGACGAGCAACCCAGAAGGGACCAGGCACGGAAGAAAAGAGGCTCACGGACAAGCTGACCACAAAAGGAATTTAAGAATTTAGAATTTCCAGAGTAGAATAATTTCCAGGGCAAGTCACTTTAGATCTCATTAGTAAAGTTCATCATTTGGCTTTTGTTTTGCCCTGCATTTGTAAACAAAGCACTGCTCTCTGAGTCAAGATTTAGACTTCTGAATCAGAGAGCAACTCATTTTTTTTTGTATAAGTAACATATGTTTGGTGCCTTTAAACACAATCACTTTTGTATAATAAAAGTGTTGATTTGATGATGCGACATTTTCTGCAAGTGTGTTTAAGAGAGTTTATGTTTTCATAAGTTGCAATGAAACTCAATTATGTATGTGTAATAAGGGTTCTGATTGTTACACTTAGACTTTTCTGTATAATGAAGCCAGCAATTAGAATTTGCTTGCTCTATGGCTTACGAAAACACACTTGTTTTGGAGACAAAAGACTCTTAATGAGCCCCCTTTTTTGTTAATTTTTTTTGTTGTTGTTAAAAACAGTCTATAACTCAAACATATAATTAGATTTCTTAAAGGTTTGGATTTTGTCGTTGTTGTTCTTTCTTTCTCTCTAAACACAAAACAATGCAAAAAAGCAATAACTTCAAGTTACACATCATTTCCAAGCAGAGATCTTGCTAAGAGCTGCAGTCTTACCTTGGAGGCACCGCCCCCCCCCCCCGAGTGCTGATGGAGGTACTGCTGTACTTAGAGGGTAGAGGCCTGGACACGGTAGCCGTCTGACTTAGCAGAGAAGTACTCGTTACAAGCCTTGCACAGGAGCTGATCTGGACACTGTGCTTGGGGCTGGCGTTATGTGTCATCTCAGCCCCTCTGTTCTTGGCACCAGAACAGAACCCCATCGACTGGGGAGATATCTCAGTCAGTAAAACACCTGCCAGTCAAGAGGAGAACCCGAGTTCAGACCCCCAGGACCCACATGAAAAGTCAGGCATGAACTTGCCCTAGTGCTGTTGGTCAGAGACTGGAGGATCCCTGAAATCTCGGGATCAACCAACCTACCTGAATTGATAAACAAGTCAGTGAGAGACTCTACCTCAAAAAATAAAGATGATTAATGTTTGAGGAAAGATACTACATGTAGGTCTCTGGCCATCACACTCACATGTCCATGTGTTTACTCAGACAAACACAGATGTACACACTCACAGTAACAAATACACCCTGCACCAAACAAAACCCTCTTCATGCACACACACAGAACAGAGTTCTATCTCCCCTGTCCTTACTGCTTGCCTCGGAGGCCTGATGGAGCCAGGATGGACTAGGTGATCTCTGGGCTACCTGGCGGATGGAGGCATAACTTGCCACTGAGCTTCTCTTGCCTCTTAGTCTGTCTTGTGGTCTGCGTCCCTGTGGCAGATGGTCACAGCACCCCTCTCCCCGATGCCCTGTCATTTTCTTGCTGTTCATTTTTATTGTGGACACAGGAGGCCATTTCAATCCTGACTGACCTGATGGAGGTATTGGGGAGGACCCATGGGCCGAACCACCCTCCATCATTTGCCATTTTGATAAATCTATTTTGGAGATGTTTTCTTTTCAGCCTATTACAAAAGCCTTAGAATGACCCTTTTATTTTACTCACCAAAAGCTAAATGAAGTTTTGTTTTTATCATTTATAATATAGTTATTGAGAGAGGTTTGCTGGAATATACCATTCACTGTTCAGGAATGAAAACAGAAAACTCCAGATATTTCATCTAGATGAGGATTTAATACAGGGACTTGGACACACAAGGTTGGAATTGTGGAAGAAGAAGCTCGACAGAGGGCTTTGCAGTGTGCAAATGCAGGCACTAGTGTGGACAGAGCTGGGGCTTTACAGCAAACAGATGCTGCTGTCATGGAGTCACTGTCCTCCACTGTCAGCAGGAACCCACAGGCTCCCATACCAGATAGTGAAATGCTCAGCAATATTTCTAGAGCCTGTAGTTACTCCTAATTCCCTATGGCTGTAGTAAAGCTGGGAAGGGTAAGGATTCTCCCTGCCATTTCCTGCCAGTTTCAAAAAGCAGTTTTCAATAGCATCTGCTGGGGACTCTGAGTGACAAGGTCTCCAGACTCCCAGTCCCAAAGATGGAGAAAAGTAGGATGGAAATGGGTCTGAGCATCATTCGCCAGAATCTGCTCTGCTGGGAGTATATGACTAGTGGTGTAGAGAATACATCCTTATCTGAGGAGAGTGAGCCTCCTCCGAGCGCAGGATAGAAGTTGGATGGCAGCCCATAATGCCTCAGATTAGGAGTGGACCATTGGTTGGATGGTGATCTGGGACGTCAGGGTTGGAAGATCTGTTCTGTGTCTGACTGGGCGACCTCTGGCAAGCCCTCAACCTTCATGGATTTAGTTAGTTTTTTTTTTTTTAAATTAGGGGAGAGAAAGCTCAGTGACTTCTTAGGATTCTTAGTGGATAGAATTTATGCTGTGAAATCTAAATGAAAATTGAAAGAAGTTTGGGGGGGTTATAACAGACATTATATATATCTTAGAGGAAGTCCTATAACATGATTAATTATTTCAAAGAATTATTGAGTGTGCACATGTGTATGTTTGTGGGCAAAAGCATGTTTATGTGTGTTTGGGTATGTGGAAAGGGATGTGCACTGATATGCAAATGTACCTGCCAATGGATGTTGAAATTTGTATATGCAATGTGTGATGGTATGTGGGTATGAGCTCCTGATATCACCTGGGAAAAACACATTTTGTGCTTCCCATTGGGAGTGGGATTTAGGATTTCATGTAGGTGGGAAATTGGACTCTTGAAATTCAAAGGCTGATTATGTTCTCTGTGGGGGGATTGGGCAGTCTGAATCCCATGAAGGTAATCACAGCAAAGACTCCTAGAGACCCCAACTACAGATGTGGATTTCATGTTCAATCAGCCCATTAAGCAGTGGAGGAGGGAAAACACGGGAAGGGTATTCTGTCGGGAATTATCAATATAAACGAATGACAGGTCAAGTCTGATCACTGGAATTAACAATCCCCATACCCAAGAAGCATGCCGGCCAACCTCTTCTCACAGGCAGACTTTTAAATTTTAAACAAAGGATCCAATTAAATTTGATCCAATTTAAATCCATTCAGCTCAGAAACCTTTATTAAATATCTAGGATGGATGGTGCCCTGGGCTAGAAGAGCAGGAGCTGCGCCTTTGTGGAAGGCTCGGGGCTGCGCTAGTGCTGCGGATTTCATAGCAGTGCTCTTATGCGCCCAGAACTCTCACTTTTGGTTCCTTTGTTATTTAATTGCATAGACTACATATTGCTTTGGGAGAAGCATTGCCATCCCCACGTTCCATATAAAAGGTAATTTATGTAGAGAATTTCCTGTGCTGAGGCACTGTGCTAAGCACTACAAAAGCGCCATCTCGTTAAATTCTACCATGATCCTGGGATTCGGCCATCACCTTAAGCTTTCCCATTCTTCTACGTCGAGGAGATGAAGAAATTTAAGCTCTGGTCTGGCCAAGGCAGCCATGGGGCTGTCAGCAGGGACTTCTTGCCCTCAAGTCTCGGTGGTTAGAACACTAAGGTGTCCTGTGACCAGCTTCGCTCTTCCTGAGCTGTATCTCCAGCTTTGGTTTCTATGCTCTCATATGATGAACGAGAGGCTGAGTAAGGAGCATTCTCCAAGGAGCTAGGCTTCCGGGCACATATTTAGTACCCTTGATTTTCGTAGCCGCATTCCTGCTTGTCTAACCTGTCTCTTTGTCATTTATCTAGTGATAATTCTTGTTTCATGTTCTCACTGAGTGATTGTTCTATTCTCCTTGACATATTTCCAGTTTCTTTTCCATTCGCTCCATTGGACTCATTCTGTGTCCTCCAGGTAGGCTCCACCTCACCACCTGCTGTGGTCTTCCCTTCCTCCGAGTTCCTTTCCCACAGACACCTCATCGGTCAACCAGATGACAGGGTACTGGACATTGCTGTTGGCTTCTCTCATGGACAGCTCCTGTCTCTGCAGTGTTTGCTCCAGGGAAGGCATGGACTGCACAGCTGCCACACAGTTTTGAATCCTCACCTTGCCTAACACGGAAGGGGGCACACAATAGGCATTGCTGATTACCAGCTAGTGATGGAGTTGTGCAATCTGTATATTTGTTACTAGCTTAGGGCCAGGAGAAGCCAGCGTGGGCTAGACTGGTTAGGAAGGGATCCCCAGAGAAGGCAGATTCTCAGTTTAGAGTTTTGAAGTTTGGATACATTTCAGAAGGACAGACAGGATTCAGGATGCAGAGTGAAAGTAAGACAAATGAAGAGGATGGACAGAAACAGCACGGCATTTGGCAGCAGCTGCAGCCACAACTGGCCAGGAGGAACAAGTAGGCAGAACAGGGTGGGAGAAGGCGGGCTCAGGACTCACGTACAGAAAGACAGGCAGCAGAGGTGGCTCTTTGCACCTAGAGTTGCCCAGCACTTTCTCTGTGCTGAGGAGATAAAGTTGAAGAAGGGAATGCCTCCTCCTGATTCCATAGTTTGTACTGAAGGCCGAGGGGGACACATGGTTACTGTGAGTCCTCTCATCCAGCAGAGTATGGAATACAGTTTATGTCAGTACAGGAGG
>NW_008337322.1:4424768-4433394 GCF_000622305.1 Nannospalax galili | reverse complement strand
TCCTGCTTGTCTAACCTGTCTCTTTGTCATTTATCTAGTGATAATTCTTGTTTCATGTTCTCACTGAGTGATTGTTCTATTCTCCTTGACATATTTCCAGTTTCTTTTCCATTCGCTCCATTGGACTCATTCTGTGTCCTCCAGGTAGGCTCCACCTCACCACCTGCTGTGGTCTTCCCTTCCTCCGAGTTCCTTTCCCACAGACACCTCATCGGTCAACCAGATGACAGGGTACTGGACATTGCTGTTGGCTTCTCTCATGGACAGCTCCTGTCTCTGCAGTGTTTGCTCCAGGGAAGGCATGGACTGCACAGCTGCCACACAGTTTTGAATCCTCACCTTGCCTAACACGGAAGGGGGCACACAATAGGCATTGCTGATTACCAGCTAGTGATGGAGTTGTGCAATCTGTATATTTGTTACTAGCTTAGGGCCAGGAGAAGCCAGCGTGGGCTAGACTGGTTAGGAAGGGATCCCCAGAGAAGGCAGATTCTCAGTTTAGAGTTTTGGATACATGATACATTTCAGAAGGACAGACAGGATTCAGGATGCAGAGTGAAAGTAAGACAAATGAAGAGGATGGACAGAAACAGCATGGCATTTGGCAGCAGCTGCAGCCACCACTGGCCAGGAGGAGGCAGAACAAGAAGGGAATGCCTCCTCCTGATTCCATAGTTTGTACTGAAGGCCGAGGGGGACACATGGTTACTGTGAGTCCTCTCATCCAGCAGAGTATGGAATACAGTTTATGTCAGTACAGGAGGTACTTCTGGGAGCTCACAGCTCTCATCAATACACTCTGCAGCGTAGGGTTCAGATGTAGGTCCTGGAGAAAGAAAGCTGGTTGTGCATCTCAGCTCCAGTGCTTACCAGCCGTCTTACTGTGGGCAAATTCCATCATTTCTCTCTTCTGTTCCCTCATCCGTAAAATTGAATTAATAGTGGTGCCCAATCATAGGGCTATTGTGAGAATTTACTGAGATTGTGGCTATGAAGTCAAGCACAGGGTAGGCTCATATATAATATAATTTCAGCTCTCATTAGATCTTTATTTAAAGGGAAGAGAAGATGATCCAGTGAAAGGGACCACAGTGCATCTTGTGGAGGTGCTACTGGGGTAGACGTTGAGCAAAGGTGGGACTTAGAAGGTAGGACTTGAGGCTGGCTGTTCTAGGGACAGCAGACAGTATGGGGAGCTGGGTGTCTGGGTTCTACAGAACATCATATATAACCCAGTTGACAAGAACGATAAGTGGAAAGACAGGGGATCTGTAGACCCTAACATGCCAGGTCAATGTGCATTTTCAGTGGTCTGAGCAGTGGGGTGACTGGAGATATCAGTCTGGGATTTCTTTTGATAGAACCAAACAATACCAGGCGTAGCCCATGAAGCGATCCAGGGCAGTATAAAAGGACAAAAGAGGCTCCATCCCCCAGGCCTGCAGTGGTTGACTTATCAAGGCAAATGCACTTTTTTCAAAGTCAGTCTCAGGGAAAGAAAGCCACGTGAATCCAAATATCCGGGCAGCAATCCCCAGAGGCGTCAAAGGTAATGAAACATCAGTATCTGCTGCTCCTATCTGCTATTGCTGATATTTAGATAATGATGCCAATACCAGGCTGCAGAGGAGGGGGGATGCCGGCTGTCGGGCGGGCTGCTTAGCTCCTTTCCTGGAGGGAGAAGAACCAGGCGAGGAGGAAGGTGACCCCAGAAAAACAAATCCCCTTCCTTATTCTGGCCAGACCCAGCTGAGGCTGCTGCTGGCTGTGGTGCTTGTACTACAGTAACGGAGGATTTTACCTGAATTGTGTTTATAGTTTCAAAGTGTTTTGCGGGAGATAGCTCAAGTAGTGTTCATTGTAAAGAAGATCAGGTGATGTTCTACTCATGCAGGGACTCCGACCCAGAGCCATTTTCCATCTTGAGATTAAAGAACCACTGGGAAAGATTGGCAAAGATGAGGAAGGTGACAGTGAATGTCCGCTAGGCTGTCTGGGCAAAGATCTGTGATCAGAGGTGGGATGATGGGCAGAGTGGCAATCATATCTTTCCCAGCCCTCCCACACCCATGACAGAGGTTGACAGTGGGTCATGATGACCTTTCTTTCAGTTCAGATGAAATAACAGAACAGAGTTAGTGTTTGGGGAGAAATCTGTTCTCCCTGCATCCTAGTCTAGAGTGTCCCCTTGTTAAACCATCAACACTCAGGGAATGTTGTTATATGAAGCCATTATCAGCCACTGGCACCTTCATGTAAATTCATTCATCAGATTGCTGTGTACACACTCCCAGAGACACTGAAATAGCATACCAGGGTGTGCTTAAGGAGGGAGGGCTGGAAGTATGGCATGACCAGCAGGGGCCCCTCTAGCACATTTTCAGCTTGCTTCACACGCTCCTGAGGAGATGCATTGTCTCTACTGAAGAGATCAGATGATGGGACCTCGGGCTTAACCTTGTTAGGCCAGACTTCTTTACCTGAAAGATGAGAGTAATGACATCCACTTTGCCATTACAGAGTATTTTTGAGGATAAAAGGCTATGGTTTGTATTTCACAAAGTATTCTAAAATGCAAGGTGTGATCTACATTACATTAGGAGCAGACAAGTTCTCATTCCTCAAACTGGACACACATGAAGGGGAAGGAAAGAGAGGGGAAAACAAATTAATATTTATTAGCTTCCCAATTGCCACTCATTTAAAATATATTATCCCATGTGATTTCTAAAACCACTCCATGAGGTGGTTGCTGTCATGTCCATGGCCTTGTGGAAAACAGCCAGTACTTCTCAGAGACAACTGAGAAGTCCGTGTAAATGTATTTTGGTACTTCCAAATTCAAGGCTTCCTCTTGTATGCTCTGGCTTTCTCTTGTCTTGAATTCTGTGTAGAATGAATTTGGGCATGTAGGCCAGAATGAGTCAGGAAAGGAGAGGTGACCTATAACCAGAGCCCCTGAAGACAAGCAGGGCCCGTTAGGGTTCTGGAGTTCCATAGGAAGCGATTAGTAAGTCACAGGGGAGGGGAGGGGGAATCAGAAAGGCACCGAAGAAACATAGGTGTAAGGTAAAGGACCTGGGGCAGAAGCATAGCGATGTCTGTACGAAGCTCACGTTGGACCGCTGTGGAGCTAGTGCACAGTCCCCATGGCTGAGAGACTCAGGCAAGGATGTGGCAGGCCTGGGTTGCAGAGGAAGCAGTGTTTGTTCCTGTCAGGGTTATGAATGTAAATCCTGAGAGGTAGACAGACTGTCTGGTTCTTTGAAAACAGGGTGGGTAAGTTAACCATCTGTTCAAGTTGGTTATTATCATGATAGTAAAATAGGGCTATGTATTACAGTCAAACATGATCACCTGAGACTCTAATGATGTATGCTCCCTGGTACACTAAGCAGTGCGGAGGCAGGAAAAAGTGCCACAGAGCTAATGAACTTTCTGTTTGCCTTTTATGTGAGGCAGGATTGAATGGAGTTTGGGACACTGTGACAAAGCACACACACATTTGCTACGTTTACATTTTGGGCATGACTTCGTGATGTTTGATATTTTGGGGTAAGTGACTCAAACCCCAAACACCTTCATCCCTTCAATAGCCCTAATGGAAATTGTGGTACAAGAGAAAATTTCAAGGTAACAGCTGATTTTCGAAGCTCTTATATCTGATACTGTAAATCAAATCTCTTTGACACATTGGACCAAATAACATGGAATACTTTCTTTCATTTGCTAGTTTTACACGGTTTCTACCAAGGCTCCTATTAGGGGGAAGGAATGGAATAAACTAAACTGTGGCAGGGAGCTCATGTCTACTGCCCTGTGGCTTTGCTCCACGTGGGAGAGAGAAAGCCAGTCATTATGGAAGAGGTGCTGGGTCTTCTTGTTCTTTCTGTGCCACAGAAGGAGGGCTCAGCTGAAAAAACACCTCTTCTGGTTCCTCTGTTGGCTTGCAGATTTGTCTTTCTGCTACAGGGAAGCCGAGGGAAAGGCACTTGAAAGATGCTGGAGAGAAGGAAAATCAGCAGTACAAACAAGAAAAACCAGTTGGAACAGGCTGAGTGTGTCAATTATACCTCAGCCTCCAGGTTGAGAAGTTGGTACAAGGATGTAGACTTAAAATAACAGCTGCGGTTTATTCCACACTTCCTAAAAGTTCCAAAATGACATGCAGAGCTGACCTAAAGCCAAGGCCTGGCAGAGAAGGCAAGGGCTGCATGGTGCTGGCCAGGGGATCAGAAGAAATGCTGCCTGTACGAGGTCCCCAGGAGGAGACCAGCTGCCAGCAAACTCTGGCTGTACGAGGTCCCCAGGAGTAGACCAGGGCCAGCAGTGGTTACCATGGAGAGCTGTATTTTCATTCATTGTGTGCTAGCTACATGAAAGAAGAGTGTTTCAAGCCCTGAATAATTTCACTAAGACACTTACATCCTTGTATGTGAATAGTGACAAGTGTGGGACAGGTCTGCTGGTGGTGTTGAAATGACAGGTTCCCACATTGATGTGTAAGTTATGGAAATTTCCATTTCCGATTTGGAAAAGTCCAGATTCTCTACCTCACTTGCCAGAGATTTCGCTTCTGTAGGTGATGGGAAGAGAAGAGGTCCTACATTGTAACCAGAGTCCCAAGTAGTGCTTGTTCATATGGCCACATCAGCAATAATGTTTTAAGAGGAACATTAAACTATTGTTTAGTGATTGTGATACAGGGAGAAACAGGGAAGAAGTAAAGGAGAGGTTAGGCTTTTCTGAAGAACTCAAAGAAGCAGCAAGACTTACAGAGACCTTGTGTCTGTAAGAGACCCACAAGAACTGCTTTAAGAGGAGGGGATTCTAGCAGGAAAAGTTCACCAGCTCATTAACACACTTGGTATTCCGCCCATCTCTTTAGCATTACTTAAGTTGAACCCACCCTCCTAAGGGCGGTCCTGACCAGGTGAGGGACCTGGAAAAAACTGAAAAGTTAAGTCTCAGATCAGGCCAGAGATTCTTATTCTCCTGAACAGCTTTCTCCCAAAGGGCTTCTTGTTACCTAACAATTGTATTCAGTGTTTTCCAAACCTATTCCTGAACCCTAAGCCAATGAGAATTCAGCTTAAAATCAACCACTGACCTCTGTTCTTCCTGTATGAGCAAGTGAAGTTTTGGGATCCTGTCTGTACTCAAGGTTTCTCTCTCAAGAATTTTCCTTGTGTCTTGCTGGACTTGACCCCTCCTCCCTGACTCCCTTCCAGGGCACTGCCTTCTCAGGAAAGAGAACTTCACCACCCACAACAGTATTTACACTGATTAACCCATTGAGCACATTCCAAATTTTAAATAAAACACTAATAGTTTATCCAGGAAGCACCCGTGTAGGAAGAATGAACAATTTAATATTTTATTGATAATAAGAATACACCGATTACAATGATTACTTCTCAATATGGAGGGTTTTGTTTTGTAATTACATGAGGCAGTTACCGTGATGTATGCCATTTCACCATCAGTCACTTTGTACTACCCAGATGTCATCTCACCTTGGTTGTATTTGTTTGATGAGTTTAACTTAATCCTTTTTTTTTAAAAAAAATATTTTATGTGTATGAATGTATTGTTTATATATAAATGCACGTGTGTCATGCAATGTTCACGGAGGTCATAAGAGGGCATTAGATCCCCTGCAACTGAAGTTATGGAGGGCTGTTAGCTGCCATGTGGGTGCTGGGATCCGAACCTGGGTCCTCAGCAAGAATAGCTAGTGTTCTTAACTGCTGCACCATCTCTCCTTAACTTAATCCTTTTGCTATCTTACAAATTTGCATACAAAATACATATCAAGAACAAGACTTGACCACTTCCTATTTCAATCATGTCAGAAATTTTTATCCTCTGTCTGACTCTCAGGAACAGGTCTCTCACACTGGGATGTGAAAACAGAGCATTGGGCAATGCTCCCACTGCTGAAGGGCCTCTGTGTGTTCCCCGGCGAGAAGCCTAGTCTGAATGCCACAGCCTATTTGAGGGGGGGGTTCCCCCAGTAACACTCTGTGGAGACCAGAATGCACAGACAAAACTTGTAGACAACTGATATTATATGACAAAAGTCAACTGGAGAGAGAGTGAGAATGATAGAGAGAGAGAGAGAGAAGAGAGAGAGAGAGAGAGAGAGAGAGAGAGAGAGAGAGAGAGAGAGAGAGAGAGAGAGAGAGAGAGAGAGAGAGAGAGAGAGAGAGAGAGAGAGAGAGAGAGAGAGAGAGAGAGAGAGAGAGAGAGAGAGAGAGAGAGAGAGAGAGAGAGAGTGCTAGCTCCAGAGTTAGGTGCCAACCCCTTAGGTCTTCACCATTGGCAGCAGCAGGGATGACAGGAGCCAAATATTTGGATGCTGAAATCAAACAAGAAGGCAGCTGTGCACTGCGGGGCGCCTCACAGCCAGAGAGCCAGGTGGCTCCACCAAGGCAAGGAGGAATTGGCAGGAGTGGACTGCAGCCACGCACAGTGTGAGAAACACCTTCCAGTCCTCCTGGGGGTATGTGGAAAGAGAACAGAGCCAAGCCCAGCCTTCAAGGGGACTTGGTGACTCCATGACCTTGAGGACAATGACCACTTGGGGACTGGTGAGCGGTGCCCCAGGAGACGGTCGAGATACATTTATGATTTGCTCCAGGTCGTTGCCAATGGCACTGGGGAAATCATGATGATAATGAGAGAGAGATGGTTTGGCCCGAGAAACGAAAGGGCTCTGGAAGGATAAACACATCCTATCTGAGTCAAATCATAGTGCCCACCTTCCCGCTTTCCTAAGAGGGAACCAGAGATCTTCAAGATCAAATCATTCGCACATGTTGATGTAAGCTTCCCTAAGCGAAACAGCACTAGGTGCTGGCACTCAGGTGCCGCAGGGCACGGGGTGAAGCCACAGTCACATCACGTGCCTTCGAGCTGCGGTGCTGATTTTCCCACACCTCCCTTTGTCTGGGCCACAGTCTTCTTTCTGTACTTATTCATTTTAGAGTTTACATTGCAGAAGGCATTTCTTGAAGGATTCCATAGATTTACGCTTACATTGGCTCCTTGAGGGTAGTTGGAGTATTTGATTCAGTTTTTTTTTCATACCTCCCCCCACCTCCACACATTTCACATTTAACAGCAAGTGCTTTGACTGGGTATGTTCATGTCAGTTAGGGTTCCAGGCAGCCATTCTACTTTAATGAACAAGACTGCTGTTGTATCATCTGGTAGTCATGAATAAACAGCATCCTTTCTAGAACAGTTAATATCACTATTGTTAACAGAGGCAGCCACTTTGAACTCTCTTCTGACATAATGCACGGAGAACAAAGACTTCAGCAGATAAGAAATTATTTAAGCAAGATGTCTGAGATGGGAGACTCTAGAGACTTCATGACAGAGGCAGCGCATGGACTGGCTTGGGAAGAATCCACAGGGCTTGAAGAAAGGGATGCCAGAGTGAGGAATTCTACTTTCTGGCTCTTTGGGCTAAATGCTGACTCTACTCCAGTTGCACTCCACTGCAGTTCCGACTTCATCATATTCTGGAGCTTCTGTCTACGCAAGCAAACAAGTAGTATAATTTGGGGTGAGCGAATTGACTCTAGTGTTCAATTCTCTCATTTACAAATGGGACAATGGAACTTACTGGCCTTTATTGTAGGACTTCAACTAGGTAATATGCCAAATCCTCAGCACTGAGTCAGAAACTTGGTAAGCACTCCGTATGAGTTAGTCAGACATAGTGGGGATAGTCCTTCGCTACTTTTTTAACAATTTGCACAGGTTGGACGTTAGTCTCCTAGTGGTCACCATCCTGCCTCCTTTTCTTGTGAGCTTTAACAGTCCAGGTCTAGTAAGTGCTTGTTGAATTGCCACTTTTTGTACTTTTTGCCCATGGTTGTGAGTTACCCTGTATCCTACTATGCTATTCTGATACAGACCTCTTCATACACCATCATGTTTTGTAGGAATAAATCGCGTGTAGCAACACATCTAGTTATGGTATTAACTGAGCATGATTCATGCAATATTTGAAATGAGCGAGGAAGCAGAATTCTATTACTGCAGGGCATCAGGGCCCTTCAACCAATAATTTACTGTCTCTACTAAGTAGTTATGGATGCAAAGGGGACACAGTATTTTTTATACAGGTGGCATCATCCATTCCTATGAGATCATGTGTTCAGGGAGTCAACTATCTGCCACAACGCAGAGGGAGGGCAAGGTTGCCCTCTCCTGGTGAGGTCACAGGATATTTTAGATGCTTTCAGCACATGAGATGAGAGAAGCAGATGTCCTGGATGAAGTCATGAGGGGGCATTGAATCAGGGACTGGTGGGCAGGAGCAGAGGCTGAGGACCAAAGGTGAGATTCCCAGGTTCAGAATGTCAAAGCAAGCTTGTGCATGAATGCTTGCATCTGTACATGTGCATACTTGTGCACTGAGAGTGCAAGTGCTTGTATGGTACTTTTATGTGTAAACATACATGTGCATGTGTTTGCACGTATGTAAGTGTATATATGACATGTGTGCATGTATAAATGTTCTCTGTTTATGATTTAACTTCTGTTGCTTAGCTCTCTGTCCTTTCTTTTCTGTTTGGCTATTCATCTGTCTATCTCTCTATCGTCTGTC
>NW_008337322.1:4390310-4424626 GCF_000622305.1 Nannospalax galili | reverse complement strand
CCGACATGGGAATATCTGGAATCAGACTCCACAACAGTCTAATGACTCATTTTCTTATTCTATCATCTATCACCTATCTATCTGTCATCTATCTATCATCTATCTATCTATCATTTATCTATCTGTCTATCTATCTATCTATCATCTATTATGTATCATCTATCATCTATTTATCTATCATCTATCTATTATCTATTTATCTATCATCTATCATCTATCTATCTATATCTATCTGTCATCTATCTATCATCTATATCATCTATTTATCTTCTAATATTTATCTATCATCTATCATATATATCATCTATATATACCTGTATAGCATATATTTGATCTATTATCTATCTACCTACCTACTATCTAATCTATCACCATTTATCATCTATCCGTCAATCATCTATCATCTGTTTTTATTGAATAGTCTCATTTTATTTAAAACTCTGTGTAAAGCAGCACTCCTGTGAAGTTACCTTTTAACCTCAGATTACCCTTAGGAACCAAGATTTGGGAAGTGGAATAATTTGCCTTAATAAGCTAATTTTTGAGTGACCTAGTGGAGGTGGATGAAATGCAAACGCGCACAGCTCTTGGTAGAGCCTGCTTTTATGTACTGCGCCTTAGAGCCAGGGCGCATGCTTTGCAACGCTCGTGTTTTCTAATCCTCCTAAACTGCAGCATCATGAGCCTCACCCATGCTCCTCACTGAATGGACCATTTGGCTAGTTTCAAACTACAATCAGACTACTTTCCTTCTTCCAGTGTAGCCCACAGGAAGTAATGTTAGTAGCCATTTGTGCACAGTCAACTTCTATTTCCCTGACCTAGTAGAGAGCTCATTGCCTTAGAGATGTACAGGTGTATAAGACACTGGGCCTCCATGGAGTTTCAGGTCATCTTGATACCAAAGGCAGGACCAGCACTCTAAAGGGAGCCTCTGAGCAAACAGAGAGCTGTTCAGCTCCTCCAAACCACAGAGAGCTAGGTCGGAGGAGTCATGTGGATTCCAGAGGGCAATGGGAATTTCATATGCACGCTTCTACCCATGGGTCTAGTTAGAATGTCAGATAAATTCACCTCGCCCGTTTAGTTTGTGTATTGGACAAGCTAAACACTGAAATGTTGAACATCCCAGTCTAAGAGAAGGTGTGATCTGAGAAGGCCTATGCAGCAAATAATGTTCAGCTGTTAGCACCTGAGCATGGACAGTTGAGCTGCGCAACATGGGAGCCATTACCCATGTGGGTCCACTGAACACAAACATGTGGCCAGGCTGAGTTGATGTGTAAATTTAAAATAGACAGTGAATTTGGAAAAAATTAGCATGTGAAAATGAATATAATCTCTTAATAATTGCTTTGTACTGGTTACACATTGAAGGGCTAATACTGGATATGCTATATTAAAGCCTATTGAAATTAATTTCACCCACTTCTTTCTTTTAAAAAATGTAGTTACTAGAAAATTTAAAATGGCATATGGTGCGCCTTTGTAAGTTTTATCATATTTCTATTAGACGGCGCTGCCCCAGAAGTGAGACTTCAAATCCTGAGATGGCTTTGTTCAAGGTTGGTCCTGGTGCTGGAAGACCGTCATGCCCACATACTGGCCTCCTCTGGGCAGAGCATGCTGACTATGGCTTCCTGGAGCAGGTTCTGCTGCTAAGGCAAATATGTACGATGCATGTGCATGGCTCAGTGTTTCCTTTTGGAACCTACCATTTGGCTTCTGGGACAAAGTATCTTTCTACAGGATCCGTGCTTCCTAACCCTTGTTTAAACGAGTCTGCTTTACTACTGATAGCCTTCCAATCAAGACTCATAACCCTGCCTTTGGTATTATGGCTCATATGCAGCTTCTTCAGTCTTTCTCCATTGACCTTCTTGGGTTCTTAGCTCCTGAACAGTAGCTTTGATCCTACATGCTGTGAATTGTTCTTTCATGTCATGCACTGAGTGAGCACTTTAGTAGACATGTGATTGCATCAGTATCTTACTCTGTTTTGCCGTGTCTCATACACGCTTCTCTCTTCCAGGGAAAGACAGTGTTGTCAATCACCTTAAGGCCCAGTGTCATAAGTATCATGGTTTCTGATGTGGAGAGCACGTTTGTAAGGTTTATACTGTGTTCAGGGCTTAGTCAGTAAAGTGCTTGTTTTGTAAGCCTGAGGACCCAAACCCAAGTGAAGCCCAGTGCTGGGGAGGCAGAGACAGACAGATCCTGGACTCATGGCTTGTCATCTACCATGACTCTGAGGCATCAGGCTAGATTGATGCCCTGTTTGTGTTCTCTGTGACCTGACATGTGCCCCTGGATTTCCCACTAGAAATGCACATCTTATTATGTCTTGATCTTCTTTGAACATGTAAGATCCTCATGAGCAGGATCCCTTAATTATCTTCACACCCCGGGGAAGGACTGGGGCTGTAGGAAGATGTTAGGCAGGACAGGGAAGAACTCTGGGAAACAAAAAAACCCATTAAGGAACTGTGGGGTGGAGTTGCCTAAAAATACCTTTGGCCGCTTCCCCAAATTTCCTGCTGTCTGGCCCTCTCTCCGGGGTCTAGAAAGAATTCATTTCTGTGCCTTTCCTTTCATTCCACAGAGCCAGGCTGCAGGAATAAACCCCGTGACAGTGAATCAACAGAGCCGAGAGATCAGTCAGTCGGTCAATCTTAAGAGCATTCTTGGATTTGTGGGTGCCTCGAGAAGGATGCTAAGAGAAACCCAGGATAGGGTAGTTATTAAAAGAGATTAAAGGGTATTAGCTAGTGCCTCAGCAAGCTATAATTAAAAAAAAGGAATAGAAAAGAAGTAGGAGACTAAATTTTCAAGTCGCTGAAATTTCAAGGTGGAGTGAGCTGGCTTGTGAACCATTACCAGTTTATATTAATTCTCCTGTATGGTTCAATCTAACCCAAACGTGTATCTTTTTCAGTTTGAAATGCCCTAGTCAATTTCATTGCATAATACAGAGGAGTCAGCCCGAGAGGCCAGGCAGCCAGGCTCACCTCTAATGGTATTATTCTCCTGAGAATCTTGAATCCTGTTCTGAAAATAAATGAGTGATTTCCAGGACATACCTGTGACATGAAGAAGGGAATTATCCCGGTGTCCGTATGGGGAATTTGAATCCCGGAGAAGTGAAGGCTAGACCCCCTGGGATACCTGAAAGCCATTGCAACCCTAACCAGCAGCTTTGCGGCTGACTTGTGCTGCCTTGTCACTGTGCTGGGAGTCAGGGCAGCATAAAGGAAGGAGGCCACTCACCCGAGGGGTTCAACAGAATCCTGGTAGTTCTTCCTCCTCAGAAACCTCTTGCTTTTCATTCAAAGGTCTGTAGGTTCTGTGTGTGATTTAAGACATCACTGTTACCATGTAGGCAGTCCAGGCAGTGCTGTATTTAATTGTACCATTCTTTTACCCAGAACTAAGGCTCAGAGCTCTGCTCTGAGAACTCCCTTTGGAGAAAGAAGCCCAAGTCTTTAGCCTGGTGGGTACCTGATGCAAAAGAGGTATCTGAACACTTGGTACTCAGTTGTGTACAGGCATCTAAACTTTGTCATTATGCACAATTTTGTTACCTTGAAAAACTGGGCAACATTGCACATAAAAGTAAGTATCACACAGCAGAAGAAAATAATTACTTTACTTTGTGTTTGTGTATTGTGTCTGGGTTGTGCGTGTGTTGGAGTATCTGAGGTGCGTGTGTGCGTGTGTGTGTGTGAATATACGTATACGCACACACATAGTGTGACCAGAAGATGGTCCCAGCTCTTGTGCCTCAAGTGTTGTTCATCTTATTTTGATTGTTTTTGTTGTTGTTTGTTCGTTTGTTAAGACAGGGTCTCCCTGTAGCCCCAGCTGGCCTGGAACTCGCTATGTAGGCCTTGAACTCACAGAGATCCTCCTGCCTCTGCCTCCTGAGTGCTGGGATTAAAGGTGTGCGCCACCACGCCTGGCTCATCTTGTGTTTTGAAACAGAATCTCTCATTGGCCTGGAGCTCAGTCTGCTAGACTGGCTGGCAGCAAATTCTGGGATCTGCCTGCTTCTGCCTCCCCAGCACTGGGTTTCACTTGAGTTTGGGGCTCTGACTCAGGTCCTCAGGCTTACAAGACAAGCACTTTACTGACTGAGCCCTGAAAAAATGTTTAGATACCTACATATAAAAATTTCCAAGAGGCAAATATGAGAGTGGCTGGTTTTTCCACATTTAATTCTTTTATTTAGGGCTCCATGAATCTGCTACAGCCTCACGGTTTTCCCTGGTTCGGAAGCTGTACAACAGAAATGACAAGATCAGAATATGGCAGCTGACAGCCTGACAGGGAGAGAAAGAGGCAAATTTAAAAACAAGCTGAAAGATTTCACAGGGTGCAGCACTGCGAGATCTAGTAGACAAGGAACCGGCAGCATTTCATATGTCAAGACTCGCTCAAATACCAGGAACGAGCTGTTGCAACAACAACTGGTTTTCAGTAGGGGTGGCCACAGACAGAAGGAGGCATTTTGATTAGATTGGTCTTGCTTGAGCGAGAGTGAGTGCAGGGAAGAGGAGTTTGGTGTATTTGGGCTCCCAGCTGGGGTGGGCAACCTATGTCCATTATTCCTTGAAGTCCTCAACATTTCTAAACAATTGGTGCTGTTGTCCTCATCTTAGAAGAGGGAAAACAGAAGTTGGAGAATGAGTGATCAAGTCTCCTGCCTTAGGTATTGTGGGAGCACCTTTGCCCCCCTTCCTTATCACACTCACATGGGCCTCCACAGGCAGCCACAACCCCTCTATTTCCTCCTTCCCTTTCTTTTGTTCATTTGTTCTGCAGCCCAGAGTCTCTCCCTTGCGTTCACACTGCCGGTTCCTTTCTCAGCAGCAAGGTCTAGCTCAGGTTCCAGCTCCCTATAGGGCCAGTCACACCGCATACCACCTGGCCTTCCTGGCTGTGGTGTTTTCACAACATTTACAGTTTCTCTAAGTGTTCATTTCTTACCCATCCTTGGTATCTAGCAAAACATATTTGGCATACCACTGTGGTGGCTTGAGTGACTGCCCCCTCCCCCAATCTCTAAGTATTTGAAGACTTGGTCTCCAGTTCATCGTGCTATTTGGGGAGGGTCATGGAACCTTTAGAAGGTGTGGCCATACTGGAGAAAGCATGTCACTGAGGCCCAGGGTTTGAGAGTTCTTAAGCTTTGCTGGATTTCCAGTTGCTCTCTGCTTCCTGTGCCTGCTTGAAGATGGGAAGGCTCAGCTGTCTGCTCTGGCTGCCCCCTGCCATCATGCCTTCCCACCACGTGAACTCTAATCCCTCTGGAACTGTAAGCCCAATAAACTCTTCCTTCTATAAGTTGTCTTGGTCATGGTATTTTATCATGGCAACAGAACAGTAGCTAAACAGCCATCATGCCTGACTTTTCCTCCTTATCTAAAAGCTTGCTTCCTTAGACTGTATGCGGGGACTTTCTTTGTTCTTGTTTCTAATTCCATGTCAGACACGTATTTACTCTGGTAAGTCCTCAATTGTTTGGAATGTCCAGAGACAAATATAAGTGTTGTTTTCTGCACCTATGTCTTTCTGACCAGCCAAGGTCCTTACCTGAAGCAGGAACTTTAAATAAATCCCATTCAGGATATACTTGATGACCTGCCTAACCTCTACCTATGCAGAGGGACCTCTTGTTCCAAGTTTTGAAGCCCTCAATTATAGCAAATATGTTAAACATTGTAGAAACTAATTATTATAGTCCCCAAGCTCAGGCAGACCTGAAGCAAACATTTCTTCCATAGCGTATTTACATTGTGCTTTGCCTGCCCCATCATAGCCTTGGCTAGAACGGTTCCTTCTGTTTGCTTTTCCCCTTTGTCTCCCCCTCTCTCCCTTAGTCCACAGTGCATGCTCTCTCCTGCCATTCCCAGGAGCCACTGTCCTCTGCTAGCTCTGACCCTTTATCCCCTTCTACCCGCTACTGGTGAGGTCACTTCATCAAACTAAAGCTCATTAAAGGAAAAGGCAGAGAGGTGATTCAGCACTCTGACCCCAGATATTGTAGCTGAAAAAGCCCTTTGCCTTTTATATTTCAACCTGAATAGGTGTATGACTCAGTAGTGGAAGGATTTGTAGCTGACACTCAATAGAAGCTGCTCTCAAATTTTGACAAATCCCATCTTGAGCCAAGAAGAGAAACAGATATTGATCCTAAGTGTACCTAATTCATCTCTGCACTTGTAATCCCCAAAGAAAATGCCTCCTATGACCAGAGGGCAGTCAATATTTTTTCCATCTTGTAAAATAAATAGCAGTTATTTTGGTGTGTCCTCATGCGTCTGCACACCAGAAGTAAACAAAGAGTTGATTTTTCCTCTTTCTACAGTGGAGTTATAATAACTATGGGGTCCCTTGTTTGGGCTAATTAAAATCACATCAAATAATTTGGATTGATGAGTAACTAGGGGCAACTGTATCACACTTTGGCTACATTAACAAGGAAGCTTCGTTCCCCAGGCTAGGAGTGGTATATCTTCAGAGACTCAGCGGGAGACATACAATAAATTGCAAGAGAATTCATTTCAGGGCCTCTCTCCACTCTGGCAGTATTACAGTTTCAGCCACACCAGGGAGGTGTTCAGACCAGCCAGGGGTCTACGTACAAACATGGCTTTATTTATTGTCCTTCCCTCTCCTTTACCTGTGAGACTAGCGTTAGGATGGGAGAACGTCCAGTGGGTCAACAGGTCAGGCCAGATAGAGAACTGCTCTGTTTCCACAATCATTCTCTCTATCCTCAACCCAGATGGAAGGTCACAAGTTGTTGGAAATACTGAGAAACTGATTTGTGTCTATATTGATCCAAGCCTCACATCATTTCCCAAGCACCCCAGGTCAATTCCAACCAACAAGTGCAAAATCTCCCTGAAATGAGGCAGACAAACGCTGAACCTCCAAGTGGGCAAACCATCTGCTCAATTCCAGTCTTGTTCTAGGTTACTAATTGTTTTGGTTATTACATCTGACTAGTTCACTCAGATAAACCCACTTTCTTGCTTCTTCTTAAGAAAATATCAGAAATAAAATTCGAGTCAGTCAAGGTTTCAAGAAGGTATTCATTTCAAGTTACACGTCATTCCTCTTTGAATTGTCTAGATTTTTCACAAATTTTCTCTTAGTGTCCTATCAGAATTCTTGTTTGAATGAGGCATGAGTCATATATAGATAGGCAATTGTGATTTCCTCTCAGCCTGCCAAATCTCGTGGGTGCTAGTAAACAAGTCATCAAGACATGATGCTTGGATGTTTGGGAACTGTGCGCATTTTGCACTGTAGCTGAGCCATTCTGCCCCTTTATGCCTCCAAGGAACACAGACTACCTCACTTGCTGCTAATGGTGTCCTAAATTGTTTTCCCAAGATTGTCTTGAGGAGGCCTGCACATTCTGTACACAGTTCTGAGAAATCTCCTCTGAAAGCAAACAAAGTTCCAGTCCAAGTCCTTTATGTATGTATGTGTATGTGGTTGGAAGTGTGCACAGGTTTGTACGCCTTTGTGCACATGTGTGATTGTGTATGTAGGAGCTACACATCAACATCAGGTGTCTTAAGTGCTGTCCACCTTAATTTTTGAGATGGAGGGTCTCTCACTGAACCCAGAGCACACCAATTTGGCAGGTCTAGCTGACAAGTGAGCCTGAAGGCTTCTCCTGTCTCTGCCTCCCAGTTCTGGGATTACAGGTGTGTGCCTCTGCACCTAGTTTTTAGTGTGCGTGCTGGGGAGCTCAACTCAGGCCCTTGTGCTTGTGTGCAAGCACCTTACAACTGAGCCATTCCCCTAGGCCAGGTCTTAGTCTTATCCTGCTCATCAATATGGAGGGATTAACTGGGTACAACTAAATGAGACTGTTTCTAAAAGTATAACATTCCTACCTAACGTGAATGTATAAGTAAATATCAATGGTCTTAGACCTATAAAAGTCAAAGTGTTCCTTAATGTGAAAGGGATAATGACCTGTTTAAAAGACAAATAGAATTTAATGAAGGGTTGGAAACCCTGATAATTCTCCATAGCCTTGTTTCAAAGTAATTCAGTGCCTTGTTTCTAAGTCACTTAAGATTTCAGGGTTTCAGGGTCCTCATTGCTAAACAGGAGGGGTTGGATTAGGTGGCCTCTAAGCCCCCCTGTGGCTGTAATATTCTCTGAGTTTATATCTCAAAGGCATGTAAATAAGCCATTCTGGGGGATTTACATTGTTTTTTTATAACTATAATGCAGAAATTGAGATATTGGGTTTATCTCAGCATGGTTAAAACTCAAGAAATATCGAGCTTATGTTGTGAATCTCCTTAGTGGATCAGAGCATTTGCCAAGGCTCTTCTTCAACTCTACATCTTCTAGGGGCCCAGGGATAAAACTTCGTTGCATATTAGCAGAGCTGACGATCGTACAATGCCATCATCATGGCATTCCATTTTAGATCACAGGTGACGTGCTGACATGAGTGTACTTTATATGCGTCTATAGATGGTCTTGGGTCCTCATATGTTGAAAAGAATGCCAACAACAGTGACAGCAGAGAACTCAGTGACAGTCCCCTCTGGTCTCTTTTAAAACAGAGGATGTTACAATGCTATGGTGAAGACAAGTTGCCTAAAGCCACCTAAAGAATTAGAGCAAACTGTGGAAGCAGGGAGAATGTCCATCCGCAGTTTTCCTTTGTCTTCTCTGATAGACCCACAGGATGTGGACACCGTAAGCATGGAAACGCCGATACCGAGTTAACGTATGACCCCGTCTTGATTAGTTTTGTTTGCTTACATATAATATGCATCTGTGAATAAAAATGCATCCGCAAGAACATGGAGAATCATAAAACATCTCCAGACTTAAGACCTCCTCATCCTCAGCTTGTGTAGGGACCAACACAGCTAGTCTCTTGGTTGAACTTCGTCCAAAGTCAGAGTAAAGCCAGGGAAAGCTTAGCTTTCTCACCTAGCTGGTGTGCTCAGAGTTGGGCCTGGAACAGGGGCTCGCAGGGCTCTGTCTCTGCTTTTTCTCCCACACCAAGATGGCACTTACCCAACTTTTACCCCTTTCCTAACACCTCCCTTGAGCACCTCCAATAGATCAGGTTTTCTCTCAGTCTGAAGTACTCAGTTCTACCCTAAGAATTTTGTCTCTGACTCTCTGTAAACCTGCCCTCCTCTACTGCTTTCCCTGCTCCCCTGTGCAGCGCCCGGTGCAGCATAGACCCCAAAGGGCCACGGCCTTCCTTCTGTGCTTGTCTCCCCGGACCGGGGCTCTGCTCTCTGGTTCTCTTTTCCCTTTTACTCTTCACACCGTTTTCCCTCCTCTGGATATTCCTCACTGTCCTTGGGCAGACACCGTGCCCCAAACAGAACAAGATTCCTCATGTGTTCTCCGATCGGTGTAGCACCGTAAGGAAACTGCTGTCTGCCATGAGCAGAATGCCACCTTTCCACCAGGAGCAGACACGCAACAGGGTCCACTTACTGCTTTGTTAAGGGGTGATGGATTTGCTCAATCCTTCCCTTGGTTTCTCAGCAGAAGGCAGGCAGAGGAGCAATGGGCTTGATTTCAAGAATCTCTTTCCTGCTAGAACACCGAAGAGCCTGTCAATATCTTTTCTAGGTGCATTTTGTCAAACCGATATTCCGATAGACAGCCATTAGCACCTCACCCTGTGCTTCGCATCACATTTGGGGGAATTTACTTTGACTGATCACAGCTTGCAGGGATCATTTGGTTCTATGGATCCAATCTTATGCTTCAAAACCATTTCCTATCATGGATGTGTGTACTCGCTCATGCAGATTTGCAAAGAGCAGGGTAGAAATGAGTCCTTTGATTTTCTTTGGGACTTATCTACAGGAAAGAACAATCTTTCACTCTGCTTCTCTCCTACCCCCTCCCCAATAAGAGCCAGGCTCTGCAGATGAAAGATATGACAACTCATAAGAAACCTGATGAAAGAACATTGTCACCCCACTGACATAGTGAGGTGGCAAATTGCACTTTCCAGGCCCCAGTGATATGAATATTTTTCCTTCTAGGGAGGTATCTTATTTGGGAAGTATAGTGTCTTATAGATTGAAATGTGATAATTGGTCAGATAAAACCATCAAAGTTAGCGTAATTCAGGCGTGTATAATAAGCTGAGGACCTATTTTTATCAGGGTCTTGAAGAAAGATAAAATTCCCAAGCATGCAAGATTCAAAGACCTAACTCTATCCCAGCAGTACAGTAATATGTGGGGGAACACACTTCAATAGGCCAAAGGAAACAAAATCCAGTTGGTGACAATAACAATAGATTTTACAGGAAAATATGAGATAAGAAAGAAACATTCATTGTGTGGGACACCTGTAGTTAATTATTGCAGCTAAAGACATTAAAATCAGTTTCCTCCCTCATATATCTTCATAGACTGTTTGGCAATATTAAATGACAAAGGCTTAATAATCAAAAGTACTGAGTTAGCAAATGTTTTCTAATTTTAATAACTTCTTATTGTAATTACCAAGTCTTAGAGTGAAATGATTTAATTAGAAAGTAATCAAGAAGTGTCTACTGTTAATTGAAGGAATTATAAAAGATCTACATTTTTAATATATTTCTTGGGTAATAAAATTAGAGTTTACCATAATTATTTTTAAACTACCCTGATGAGGAATGTTTGATGTGAGAGCAAAGTATTTGATACTTCAAGAAATGACACCACCCATCACTGAGTATGTGGCAGGACTACAAGGGCTCTTCCTTCCCATCTGGGAAATAATGATAATAATAATATAATAATAATGATAATGGCTGTTATTTACTGAGAACTTATTATCTATCAGGAAGAAATGATTCAAAGCAGAATCTGTATGTTTTGTTGACCAATAAATCTTCTATGCATGTCATGGGCCCTCCAGTAAATAATTTGAAATCATGTTGAATGAACACAGTGCAGAATCAGAAAGAAGAGAGCCCCACATAGTCCCTAGTCTATTTCAGTGGCCTTTGTCTATGCTCATTGCCAGAGCCCTCCTGATGGCACGTGGCCTTTTGAGATGAGTAGATTTATCTGTACTCCCCATGAAAACCAGAGTGTGATTCTACACTTACAGTACAAAGTCAAAGACCTTGCCACAGAACTTACCACATCTTTTCACAGCTGTTTGTCCTCATGATGCCCAAGCATTCAAGTACTTGGGATCGGTGGGAATTTGTAGGGAGGAAGTCAATGAAAAAGAGCTCCAAAGGCTAAGGAGGGAATAAAGACACGGAGTGAAGACCAGCGATCTCATGGCTCTGAGCACTGCAAGGTTAAAGTCAGTCCGCTTCACACTGAACATGTGGAGTGCGGGAAGGGAGATTTACTTCTGAGTATTTAACTATTGAGAGCAGTCATTATTGTGGGCACTGGAAAATTCACCTCTCCACTAAACCCACCCACCTCTCACTGATTGCTCCCTGACTTAGCTCCATGATATCCCTGCTTCACCACCTGCAACCAGGGAATAAGCAGGGACTTAATAGTTATCCAGGGTTTAATGGCTCTTCTGTGTGTCTTAGACCATCACCCCCTCCCAGGCTTTCATTAATCCTAGGGGCAATGGCCTAGACTGTGATCATTATTGCTTTAACAAACACTTCCAACAGACAAGAGTGGCTTTCCATCCATCTCCCATGGAAATTCATCCTGCAGGACTTGACACTGTCAGCTTGAGACACTAGCTATTGTCTTGAAGTTAAAAGAAATGGTATTATTGCTCCCTGCATTTATTATATTGAAAGCAAAAGCTAATTAAATGTTAAAGTTCTTGGCTGCCTGGAGACAAGGAAAGGCTGTCCAACTTTTCCTTTACAAAGTTTTTTTTAACATTGACAAGAGTTCTTGGCTGGTGGGAGGATGAGAGAAACATCAGGGAGCGGCAAGGAGGAGCTGATGCCCCTGCAGAGCTGGTGTTTCAAAGAATTCAGGTTAAAACGTGAACAAATTAAGTAACCAACATATGTTCCCTTTAAAAATTCCTGTATTTGGTGTTATTTTTAACTTGATGCTTAGAGAATTAATCTCAAAACGCTGTTTGATTGCCACTGCTGTAAAAGCAAAATGAACAACTGAGCTAATTTCTCACGCACAGAGGCACGGGGTAGCAAAAACTGTCTGTCCTGTACATTTGAGGTGATTCGTTAAAGGTCCTGATTACAATAAGATACTTTACAGTGACCTCTTATTAAAGAACATACTACAGGGCTGGAGAGATGGCTTGGCGGTTAAGACCACTGGCTTCTCTTGCAGAGGAACTGGGTTCCTTTCCCAGCACCCACATGGCAGCTAACAGCTGTCTGTAACCCCAGTTCCAGGGGATCCGATGCCCTCTTCTGACCTCTATGGGCATTGGGTGACAGTGCACCTACCTACATGCATGCAGGCAATATACTAGTACATGTAAAATAAAAATAATAAATAAAATACTTTAAAAGAACATAGGAAATAGATTCACATATACAGCACAGATGAAGTCTATTCAGTCATCACCTCTGAGAGCACCATCTAAGCCAGGACGAGTCCAGGACACAATTGCACACTCTCATAGCAGCTCCTTGAGATTACTCTTAGAAAGAAGTTTTCATCTTTCTTACCTAATTTTGGAATCCAAGTATCTGGTTTTAGGCTTATTGCCAAACAATATTTGCACTTTGGAATAGAGCTGTTGTTGTAAATTTTATCTCTAATACTGTTTTTTTTTTTTTTCCATTTAACAGTCACTGACTACAAGACTGTGCTATATACCTTTATGTCAACTTGACCCACCTGGGTCCTGGGTTGAGGGAGCCTCAACTGGTGAATTGCCTCCATTGGACTGGCCTCTGGCCATGTCTGTGGGACATCTTGATTACTGAGGATGATGTGGGAGGGCCCAGCTCATCGTGGGCAGTGCCACTCCTGGGCAGCCTATTGTGTATAAGAAAGCAGGCTGAGCAGGGGACAGGGGAGCAAGTCAGTAAGCAGCACTCCTCCATGGCCTATGCTTCAGCTCCTGCCTCCAGGTTCCTGCCCTGACCTACCTTGGGCTCCCTTAGTGATGAACTGTGTTATCCAGGAAATGTAAGCTAAATAAACCTTTTTCTCTCCAAGTTGGTATTGGTCAGAGTGTTTTGTCACAGCAATGGAGAGGCAAACTAGAGCAAAGAGAAAGTCTTGATTCCGTGCTTCCTCTTTTACAAGTGTTTCCTCTCTGCTATAGAAGATGCAGGACAGAGGGAACAACACCAGCCCTTTGTGGGTCTATGATTCCCTCTGTGCTCACATTTTCGGGTGTGTAATATATCGGACAATGTAACTTCTGTGTCAGTCCCTGCTTGAAACCGTCTTACAGTATATACAGGAGACCATATTAGGTGAATGTTAAACCCTAAGTGTTTCTTAAGAGGACACAGTATGTTTGTACTTGGCTATTTAAATATATTACATTTATTTGTTTATGTGGCGATCAGAAACAACTGTGGGAGTTGGTTCTCTCCTTCTGCCCTGTGAGTCCCAGCGATCAAACTCAGGTCCTCAGGCTTGGCAACAAGTGCCCTCACCTGCTACGCCATCACTGGCCCTACTTGGCCATTTTTGAAGAGAACCATTCTCCTGTCTATTTTCTAAAATTTTAGGGACGGATTCGTGATTTTTCCTTTGCATGGCATCATGCCTTGAGATCAGTTATTCATTCATTCAACATTGGTACTGAGGCTTTGGAAATTCTTTGCAAAACTTGCCTGACCATAAACTGAGAAGTCTAGATTCAATGTTTCAGGGGAGATTGGATATATTTGGTCAGAATTCAGAGTAATTTGTTGACTTTAGATTGCCTTTGCAGTCTTGAATAAGTCCCCGTCTGATATGAGACATGGCAGCAAGTCCAAGACACCGCCAAGAACTTCCCTAGAGCTCCATGTTTGAAGTGTTTTAATTAACTAGAGGATCGTATTTATACAGTAGCTACATGCATTTCCATGGTTTTCCCTCGTAGACTTACCTGGCTGCCTCCAGAACATGGTCTCAGATTGAAATAATCAAATTCACTATCTATGTAATGCTCTTCTAGTTCCAACCCAAAGGAAAAACACGAGTCCAAATAGTCTCGTGTAGAATGTTCTTTTTTCTCATCTAGTGTTCTGAGATTCTGAAAACAGCCCCTCAATCTCATTTCTATTTTAAATGTCCCAGAGGTCTAGGTCCCCAAGGCCTGCTATTTACCTGCTCAGACTGGTGCCAAATCAACACGAGAAAAGAAACTGTTTTGTTTCCTGTTTCCTCCCACACTCCTCTTTGGCTCTAAAAGGCTGGGTGAGGCCTTATGCATGCTCATCTCAACTGCTTCCCAATCTTGTTAGTGTTCCCTCCTTCATGACACTTTCCCCAAACATGCCCACCACTTCTGCGGTTTTGTCCCTCATTTGTCTTTGAGCTATTGTGTTTTCACTGCTTTTCCTTACAATCAATCTTCAATAAACTCCTCTAGTATCTTTTACAAGTAGGTAACCACCACTTGCCCCTACAATACCCTTGCCCATGAGGACACTGCCCATGAGGATCTCACATCACTGTTGCGATCTCCTTATGGGTCTGGTTTCTCTGAGAGTCCTTAAATCACATAAGACGGGAGACCACAGTACCTTGTATTTTCATTCTATTTTAGTGTTTTTGATCAGTAATAAATATATGCGGGCTGGGAGAGTGAGTTAGTTTCTTTTGCTGTGACAGATATGAGAGGATATTGGCTCACAGCTTCAGAGGTTTCATGTTACTTGGCTCAGTGACCTTGTGTGTGTGTGTGTGTGTGTGTGTGTGTGTGTGCTTGTGTGTGTGTGTGTGGTGAGGCAGGCCATCATCTTGGGGAACATAAACAAAACTGCTTACTTCAGGACACATAGAGAACAAAGAGGTAAAGGCACCAGGGACAAAATATCCTCCCAGGGCACAGCTTCTGTGACTTTTCCCCCATTAGGTCCCACCTCTCATAACTCTGTCAGGTCCTTTGTCCATCCAGGGACTAATCTGATGGCGAATGCAGAGCCCTTGATTGGACTGGCCACTCAGGAATCAAGATTCAGTACATTAACGCTCAGGGTACATTTCATATCCAAACTATAACACTGTGTGCTTATAATAAATGGAGATGAGGGCTCATGAGATGGCTTAGCAGGTACAGGCACTTGCTGCTGTGCCTGAAGACCTGAGTTCAAACTCCTGAATCCCCACAGTGGAAGGAGAGAACTGACTCCTGCAAGTTGTTCTCTGACCTCCACCTACACCACGGTGGACATCCCCATGTAAATACATCGAAAAAGCGTTAGGCTAAATAAAACCAAGAATATTTTCTTTTTTTGTTCTTTTTTTTATCAATTTAAAATAATTTATTTTTATGTGAAATATAACATTCAGCTCCTTTGGTATCTTATTTTTAGTATATTTTTCTGGAAAACTGACAAAGGCTTCTGTTCTTACAGAGCCAATTAGGAAGTGACTACTGACTTTTTTGTCTTTCATTTCATCTTTTTTTAAAATAAATAACTTATTAAGAATTTCATACATGCACATAAGGTGTTTTGATCAAATCCATGCCCACTCCCTCCCCTCTACCTCCTCCAATATCTCCCTATCACTTTTTTTTCTGATAACTTCATGTATTCTTTCTTCTTTTTTGATTTATTTATTTTTTATGGCGTTTTGGCTACTCTAACGTTCCCCTAAGACCAAGAATATTTTGAGAACTGCCTCACGACTTGCCCAAATACATTCACAACATGGTTTTCTTTGCATCTCGATGGAGGCAAGATGAACAACCATTTTTAATGTTTTAAATATTTGAACCCAACCAGATAGAAGCCTTTTCTCAACAAGGAAATATTTCCTAAAGGGTAGAGGTATACTAGATTTTTACAGAAATGTTAGGGATTGGGGAGGAAAGGTCAATCCTTAAAGATGTGACTTCTTGACTTGTCCCCTCTGCACACATCCTGTGAGACCATTCTTGAGGAGTTTATAGAGAGTACAGGATAGAAAGAGCTGCTGGAGTCACCTAGGCAAGCATCAGAACGGCTCCTCGCAGTTTCCCCCATGTTTGCATTTCAGCATACTGAAGTAAAAGCCAGAGATGTTCTCTCCTGCTGTCACTGTGGATTTCCAGTGGCACCCTTTGCTGGTTATTCCTGCTTTTCATCCCTCCTACCCTGAGTTTGTCTTCTCTGCCACAAATATCACAATGTATGTTCCTTTTCTCTCAGAGATTTATTCTGATTTTCTGAGGCCTTACTGCCTTGTAGGATCAGGTAAACTTTGTCACACATCTTCAAGTTGATCAAGGAAAGCTGCTGTGCAAAAAAATCACATAATTTAAAAACTTTTTGCAAAGAAATTGCTGAAATTATCTCCCTCTTGTCTAAGTCCAAAGTGGAATGATTGGTGTTTTAAAAGCAAAACGTGTTTAGCTGTCTTCAAAGTGCTGCAGTGTAATCTTCCTGCTTTCAGAAAAGTGTGCGATGTGGGTTCTCCTGAAACACACTGCGGCCATAATTGAAACATTTCTCCACATCTCAATTTTCCAAGGGAAAAATGCTATGAAGAAATTTGGAATAATCCAACAGCTATTTGTAAAGGCAATAGGTTTGAACAACTATATTTCAATAATGTGAATAAATTTTAAAACGACCAATGCAGATCTATGAATCTACATATTTCCTTTAAACTGTTTATCAAACTCAAGATACCAAGGTAAGAGCCCCTAATTTGTAAAAACTGAAATGGACAGCATTGAGTTCTTTGCAAAGTGTCTGACCTTCTGTGTGAGATGAGTCACTGAGACACTTGATCATATTTCCCTGCTGTTGACAGGGCCCAGCAAACCTGAAGCAGTCATTCACCAAATAAACTTTTTGGCTGGTGTCAGGAACATCAGACTGCCTGGATTCACCATTGTGTGACCAAATTTACTGAATGTAGGTATGTTCTTAGAAATGACCTCTGCTCTGGTTTTCTCAGAGGCTAGACACACACACTGCAAGGCTGCAATTCGAATTAAAAAGCTCAATGTGACTTTTCTGTTGCTTCAAACACAGTTTCTTTTATCCTAGTCACACTACTCATTTAACTCACATCAGAGTAAGCTGATGCTTTCTATAGGAAAATCCACAAGTCCCAAGAAGCCCAAGTAGATGGCTATTAAACTGTGGTTCACAGACGTGGGCTCAAGTTCCTTTCAGGTAGTTCCCTACCTCTTGGTAGTTCCTCTTGAACTGCTTTCTTCTATCTACTTTAGGCCCAGGCCACTTGGAGAATTTTTTTTTTTTTTTTGGACAGGGTCTCCCTAGTCCCAGTTGGCCTGGAAGTCACCATGTAGAGCAGGCTGAACTCGATCTCATGTAAATCTGCCTGCCTCTGTCTCCTGCAGGCTCGGATTAAAGGTGTGCACCACCACACCCAGGGTGAGATCTTTTTTCATAAGTGCATCATCTTGAATAAAACTTTAAGAGCCCCCTGAAGGAAAACCGAATCATGCTTTACTTTGTTAGAGAATGTGAGTCACGCTCACTAGAAAACAGACTTCAGACCTAGTGAGCTTTCTTCATCAAGGAACTGAGTTCTTTCACAGAGAAATGCCTGGTTGGTGTGATGGTTTGACTGTGCAATGTTCCCCACAGACTCATGTGTTGGAACGGTTGGTCTCCACTTTGTGATGCTGCTTTGAGATGCCGTGGAACCTTTAGGAATGGGGCTTTACTAGAGGAAGTATTTCTGGGGTGAGTTGTTGTGGCCTCATCTCTCATTCACTCTGCTTCCTGGTCCACTGACATGAGAGCAAACTGCTATGGAACCACCTGCTGCCATCACTGCGGCTCCCATTCACCATGACTTTCAATCCCTATTGCTCCCATCCCCCATGGCTCCCATCCCCCATGGCTCCCATCCCCCATGACTCCCATCCCCCATGACTCCTGTTCTCCATGATTTCCATCCCCCATTGCTCCCATCCCCCATGGCTCCCATCCCCCATGGCTCCCATCCCCCATGACTCCCATCCCCCATGACTTCTGTTCTCCATGATTTCCATCCCTCATGGCTCCCATCCCCCATGGCTCCCATCCCCCATGACTCCCATCCCCCATGACTTCTATTCTCCATGATTTCCATGCCCCATGGCTCCCATCCCCCATGGCTCCCATCCCCCATGGCTCCCATCCCCATGACTCCCATCCCCTGTGGCTCCCATCCCTCATGGATTCTTGATTATGGTGGACTAAATCCTCTCAATCTGAGACATAGAATAAATCCTTTCTCCTTTAAGTTGTTTCTTATCAAGTGTTAGGTTATAGTGATGAGATGTAAGAATCCAGTGTGGTTACCCGGAATCAGCACTTTCCACAGTTCTTTGATTATTCTTTACTTATGTGTTTTGTCAGTGGTGAGTAAGCCTGAGCTTTATCCAGAGACAACACACTCAGTTACATAAAGATAATGGTGTTTTACTCTCACCTAGATCAGCCTTTCTAACCTCAGCACTGCTGTCATTTTGGACCAGACAGTGATCTGCTGGGTAAGGCTGTCCTGAACATCACAGGAGGTTGCAGTAGCATCCCTGGGTTTAACACAAGAGGCTAGCAATGTGGCCTCAGAATTGACAATAAGAAAATGTCCTCTGGCAGGTGGGGAGAGGGAAGGAGGTGGCAAATTGATTGCTTTTGAGAATCACTGATGTAGATCTTTTGTTTGTCCAAGCACGTCTGTATCACATTGGATTCTCACAGCAAAGCTATCAGGACGAGTCTTGTTATCTCCAGTGGACAGGGAAAGCACTGCAGATGCAAAAAGCTTTAGGCTTTGGGCTCCGAAAAGCCTTTTATTGTAGATGCCTGGGGTATAATATCTGTTCTGTATAGGTGGACTGAGTGGGATGCAGAGTCACTGCACGCTATGTCTAAGTAGGAACTGAAAAGGTAAGAGAAGGCGTGTGGGTGGTGCTGGACTAGGAGAACCCTGTTTAAGACTCAGTTGGTATTCTGCTCAGCCTACCAGACATCCCACACCAAAAAAATACTGTATACTAGGTCTCAGAGCTGTCTACAGTAAGGTAAATTATTTCATTGTTGTTATTATTTTTGAGAAATTTAAAACATAAATAAGACAGAGTAACAATGTATCCACTGTTTTGAGTTATTAGCAACATATGATTTTTTAATTGAGTTTGTGTGCATTTAATAGAATACATATTAGTCACATTTAAACCCCTCCCCACTCCCTGCCCTACTACATCTCCCCAAGAAGATTTCATGCATTCTGTCATATATATTAAGTCCTATCTGGTTACGCATTTGTATCCAGATGTCCCTCAGTGCAAGTTCATCCACTGGAGCCTAGTCAGTGTGTCTAGAATCTCTCCCGTAAAGAAGATCTACTCTCCCTCACCCCACAGCAATCATTGCCAATAGTTCCTTGGCTAGGGTTGGGGCCTGTTGCCCATTTCCCAAGTTCTATGCTGGGTTTTTATCTGATTGAGTCAGCATGGGTCTTGTGCATGCTGACACCACTGTTGCAAGTTCATATGAGCAAGTTCCCAGAGCCTGAAAGCCTCTGTTTCCTTATGTTCATGTACCAACCCTGGCTCTTACAGTCTTTCCACCCCCTCTTCCACAATGGTCTCTGAGTAATGGGTGTGTGAGGTTTAGTATTGGAGTCTTATCTAGGGACAGGAACCCTAAAATCTCTTATTCTCTAAAACCTAGCCAGTTGTGGCTGTTTGTGCATTGCACTCTGTTGTATGATGAAACTTTTCTGTTGAGAGTTAGGAATGTATTAGTAGCTTCTCTACCTCCTGTTCTGCTATGTTCCATGAGATCCAGGTATACAGGCCCCACTGTAGATGTGTCACTTAGGGCTGGGAATCTCTCAGACATATATTATCTATGTGACCAAGCCGTGGAAGTCTGTAACAGTCTCTGTCTATTGCAAAAAGAAGCTTCTTTGATGAATGACGTATGGTATACTTGTAAATATAAAGATCCATATTTAGCATAGGGTAAGAAATGTCATTTGTCTAGATATATGACAGATACAGGATTTTCTTTATGATCTATGACCTCTACAACTATGTATATTTGACTGTGTTTACAGTGCTGCCCATGAGCTCCCTCCCATTGAGAGGGCTTTAAGTCCTATTAAATAGCTGTTGACTATCACTAGGTAAAAGTGCCAGCACTGCACCAATAGAGACAGTTTGCTGTGCCAGTCATTGTGGTTGTTAAACTTTACAGCTGGTTTGGACCATTGATCAGTTTTCTCCCTTAGCAGCTTGCACAATATCTTCTAGAACTATGAGAGCTAAACTTCAGGTGGAGGCTTCCAGGTCAGTTCCTGCTCCACTGCTCCAAATCCTGCATCTGAAGTATGTTGTGTCTTCAGCAGTAGGGTCTTATCTTCCACTTCTGGGAGATAGCCAAGAGCTCTGGAAATAGCCCATGTTATTTTTGGAGTCTCTTGGACTACTCTGACCAACCACTCAAAGGGAGGTCTCTCCTGGCTGGCACTGTGTCCCTTGCTATACAGCCCTCTTACATATGCACTAATGTTCAGACACCATATGTCCATTTCTCAGAGGTTTCTGGCACCAACACATTTCCCTCTGACTTCCCTAGTCCCCCAAGATAGATTCTACTCTCTCTTCTCCCATTCAATCTCCCTCCCCCCCAGTCCAAGTGCCCCCATTATTCCCACCCTGCCCCATAACACCCACCTCCCACCATCCCCCCTCTCCCGAGTTTCCTCCTCCTCCACCACCATGGCCTCCTGCATGTCTTGTCCTTCTCCTCTCCCAGTGGAACACTCCTATTTTCACCACCTCCCCTCTGCTAACATCTTTCCCCCCAAATCTCCCTCTTTTGGGCTCTTTCTTTCCCTTTACCTCCATGTTTCCTTTCCATTTTCCTGGTTCCTGATGTTACCTCAGGATATATACTCACATATAAGAGACTGGTGCTATGAGCCCCAAATGAGGGAGAATATACGTCATATGCTTTTCTGAGTTTGCGTTTCACTCAGACAAGAAAAGGAAATTAAAGGAGTACTAACTGTAAAAGAAGAGGTCAAATGATCACTGCTTGCAGATGATATGATATTATACATAAGAGATCTAAAAAATTCTACCTGAAAACTCCTAGAAATGTTTAATACTTTCAGTAAAGTGGCAGGTTACAAACTGAATCTACAAAAATCAGTAGCCTTTTCATATACCAATAACAAGCAATCAGGAAAAGTTGTCAAGGAAACCCTCCCATTCACAATAATCTCAAAAAAATATTTAGGAATAAACCTAACTAAAGACATGAAGGATTCCTACAATGAAAAAATTAAGTCTTTAAAGAAAGCAATAGAGAAAGACACTAGGAGATGGAAAGACACTCATGGATTGGTAGGATTAATAATGTGAAAATGACCATCTTACCAAAAGCAATCTATAGATTCAATATAATGCCAATCAAAATACCCATGACATTCTTCACAGAGCTAGAAAAAAATCATCCTAAAATTTATATGGAATCACCCTGGATTGCCAAAGCAATCTTTGGCAAAAAGGACAAAGCTGGGGGAGGTCACCATGCTAGATATCAGATTATATTACAGAGCTGTAGTCATAAAACAGCATGGTACTGGCACAAAAATAGACGCATAGATCAATCAAACACAATAGAAGACCCAAACATGAGTACATACAATTTGAGCCACCTGATATTTGACAAAGGTAACAAGATCACACAATGGAGGAGAGACAACATCTTCAGCAAATGGTGCTGGCAAAACTGGATCTCCACCTGCAGAAGAATGAAATTGGACCCTTATCTTTCACCCTGCACAAAAGTCAACTCCAAATGGATCAAAGACCTCAATATAAGACTTGAAACTTGGAAACTGCCAGAAGAAAACATAGGCAGCACCCTCCACGATATAGGTATAGGAAATGACTTTCTAGATTGAACACCAGTTGCTCAGGCAGTAAGGTCAACAATCAGTAAGTGGGACCTCATTAAGCTACAAAGCTTCTGTACAGCAAAAGAAACAACCAGAAGGTTAATGTCCAGAATACACAAATAATTCAAAAAACAAAGAAATAAGAAAATAAATAACCCTATAAAAAGATGAGCTATAGACATGATCAGAGACTTCTCAAATGAAGAAATAAAAATTGCTAAGAAATACCTTTAAAAGTGCTCAACATCCTTAGTAATTAGATAAATGCAGCTAAAAACCACTTTAAGATTCCATCTTATCCCAGGCAGACAGGCTAAGATCAGAGAACAAAAGACTCCAAATGCTGGTGAGGATGTGGGGAAAGGGCTCATCCACTGCTGGTGGGAGTGCAAACTCGTACAACCACTGTGGAAAAGCAGTGTGGAGAGCTCTCAAAAGAACAGAAACGAGTCTACCATATGATCCAGGTATACCACTCCTTAGCACATACTCAACGGACTCATCCCATTGCAGATATACTTGTACATCCATGTTTGTTGCTAAGTGTCCCTCAACTGAAATGCATAAGGAAAGTGTGGTACATTTAAACAATGGAGTTCTACTCAGCAGTAAGCAAAGATGAAATCATGAAATTTGCAGGTGAATGGATGGAACTAGAGATTGTTACTGAAGCAAAGTAACACAAACTCAGAAAACAAGCCACATATGTTCTCCCTCTTTTGTGGATCATAACACCAATCCCTTATATGTTTTATAATTTTTAAATAGAAAAATAGAAAGAAAGTGATGTGTAGGACAGAAGTGGCTTTTGCTTCTAACCTAGATCCATCTGCCTCTGGTGCTACTTGTGGTCATGAATTTTTTGTGGATCCTGTAGTCTCGGTCTCTGTTTACTGTATAAGTATATGCTTCTTTTTAAAAAAATAATTTATTGAGAATTTCATACATGCGTATAGTGTTCTGATCAAATCCATGCCCACTCCCTCCCCTCCAACTCCTCCCATATCTCCCCATCACTTTTTCCTAATAACTTGATGTACTCTTTCTTCTTCTTTATTTATTTATTTTCATGGGGCTTTTGGCCACTCTAATGTTCCCCCTTATGAAAAGGTAACCCTCAAAACTTTTAAGGATTAGATACAAGCTTCCAAATAGACAGGGACTAGAAAATGTCAAAACAATACAGGGGGAGTAAACAAATTTATCCATCATTTTAGAACAACAGCTTGTTGTCTCCCTTAGCTACAGGTGGGCACTACAGTATTGGAGACCAAAATTTGGAGTCTTGCATCTGAGCAGCACTTTCTGGTTAGCAACAAAATCATCAATGAGAAATAATTGTCTAACGTTTAGACTTAAGCCTAATGTCTGGGAAGTGTAATCCCTTGAACTCTTAAAGAAATATACTAATGACATTACTGTTTGGTTATACTTTCCTTTTGGGTGTTTAAGACCATACAGTTGGCCCAAATAAATCAATTTATTTTTACACTTAAGGTTGTTTGAGAATCTGTTCCTTAGGAGTCACATGGGCTTGGGATGAGCTCCTGGCTCCTTTCTTTTACCAGTTCCATCTATGTGAAGATAAGTCAAAGGTCCTGCTCGATCATGTCTGGCTTCACTTGGAAGCATGAATGAGATGTTTCCACTGAGTTGACCCTCATCTTTGTAGACTGGACACTGACTGTTTCAAATCCATCTCATGGGGTCTCCATGGCCTCCCTGAACAAGAGGACAGGTGACTCACCACAGTTACAGGATATTTTGAGAGATGTTCCATAGTCCCCTGGAACTTAGTCGACTTTGGAGGGCAAGGGGCAAAAACTGTCCTTTAAGTCCCTCTGACCACATTAGTATAGGCCTCAAACTATGGCTGTTAAACATCCAATAAGATCAGTTCCACCAGTCTGGTACTTTTAATTATCATGTGCTATGTAGATAAGGTTTGGGTAAAAAACCAAATGTTCTCAGTTAAACCTTCACTAGATACATATTTTGTTCCTTAACCTAGTTCACTAAACTATGACCTTAGAAAATTTAAGATTATGTGTATATTATTTTTGTCTCATCCTTTACATATCATAACAAACCTAAACAGACCTTCATCACTTGCTTAGGCTTTCTCAATTTTTCTATTTTGGAAAATATCTCCATTACTATACCCCTTTAACATCTTTTACATTCTCGTTTTCTTTTTTTAAAAAATAATTATGAGACATAATAGCATTAACAAAGAAATTTTCCATCTGTTGTGAGCCTTCTTTTCCTGGGAATGCTAAGCAATGCTTATTCTCTTTTAAGTTTCTAGTGTCAAGGCAATGTTTGATTAAAGTTCTACTGGGGAACCAATGAATTTATTGGGCTTACGTACCGAAATAACTGAGGGGTTGCTGAGGTGTGTGTATGACCTGAGGGTACGCACACCGGACAGCCTTTACCCAGCGTGGGTCATGCCTTCCCCAGATTGTATACTTTAGTTCTCCCAAAATTCAGGAGGCCATGTGTGATTAGGGTCAAATTACATACAGTTGGTTGGGAACAGTGGCCACATAATCCCATGAGGGTCCAATGATCCTGCTTGGCCCTCCTTTAACGAATGGGCACAACTGAAAAGAAGCCCAATTTTGACGATGTTTAGCGATCAGCCACAGCTGAAGTCATAATGATGGTAGTTATTTCACACAGAAGAGATTGCTGTACAGCATCATCTTATTAAAACAACATGGAATTCAAAAGGATTTGGTCCTAGGCTCCACATACAAGGGAGAACATACACGTGTTGAGTCTGTGTTATTTCACTTAGTATATCAGCTTATAGATCCATGCAGTTACCTACAAATTTCATTAGTTCATCTTTCGTTACTGCTGAATAGAACTCCACTGTGTAAATATAACATATTTTTGTTACCTACTCCTCAGTTGAGGGACACTTAGGTTGCTTCCATCTCTTAGCTATTGTGGAAAGAGCAGCAAAGAAAGCCTAAGCAAGTGATGAAGGTCTGTTTAGGTTTGTTATGATATATAAAGGATGTGCAACAAACATCCTTTTGTGTCTCTACAGTAGGACGAGTCCTTTGGGTACATGCCAAGGAGTGGTGTAACCAGGTCATATGGTAGGTTCAGTTTTAGTTTTATAAGAGTTCTCCACACTGTTTTCCATAGAGGCTGCACGAGTTTGCAATCCCACCAGCCATGAATGAGCCTTCCCCTTTCTCCACATCCTCGCCAGCATTTGGTATCATCTGTTCTCTTGATCCTAGCCAGTCTGATTGGTGTAGGGTGATACCTTAGGGTGGTTTTAATTTGCATTTCTCTAATTACTAATGATGTTGAACACTTTTTGAGATGTTTCTTAGCCATCTTTTTTTCTTCTTTTGAGAACTCTCTGTTTAGATCTTTAGCCCATCTTTTCACTGGGTCATTTGGTTTTTGATTCTTTGTTTTTTGAGTTCTTTATATATTCTGGATGTCAAACCTCTGTCAGATGTGTCACTGGTGAAGACTTTTTCCCATTCCGTGGGTTTTCTCTTCACTTTCTTTGCTTCTTTTGCTGAGTTCAGTGTCCTGGGCTATCTCTAAGGGGCTCTCCTTGTAGAACTCTTCTACAGGATTGGTGAAGTTTGGTGGGGACATAGTGTTTTGGCTTTCCATTTTATTATTCTTTTGTTCTGATTTTGGCATATGAATTTCTTTTGTTTTTCATGATTCTGATATGAGAATTAAGTTGAAGTATGCTTGTATCATCTGGGTGCTTAGATCCTTTATTGGTTATGCAAAGCTGGTTGGTACAAGGTTCAGGTTCTCTCAGGTTTAATTTGAAGGGAACTGATGGTTTCAGACCAGCTATTCAGGAGTACCCACAGAAGCCCAATTCAGGTTCCAGTCAGGTACACTCAGGCTTCCTTCACCATGTGGAGGCAGGATCTGCGTGCTCTCAGGCAGTCCCCTGCATTCTCAACACTATGCCAGAGGGAGGCCAGAACTCTGCACTCTGTGGCGATCTCCTGAGACCAGAGCCGCTACACCAGTGGAGGTTAAAACCCACCCTCTCAGGCTGTCTGCTAGGATCCTAGCCTTAGCTTACTGAAGCCAGATCTGCCCTGGGGCCTTGGCAGGGTCCTCACAAAATCCCAGGTAGGGGGTGGGTATGGTGCAATTAAGGGAAGCTCACCAACAATTTGATACAGGATCTGGGGGTCTCTCAGGCAGTCCCCTGTGTTTTCAGACTCTCTTCCAGAGGGAAGCCAGAACTCGGCACTCTGGTGGTCTGCTGAGATCAGAGCCACTACACTGCTGTACAGATGGAGGTCCAAACTCACCCTCCAGTATATGTTTCTGTACTCCTTAAATTCACATATGAGTATAGATCCACAAACCATACATCATTTAGTTATATGTTTATTTTAAAATTTATATAAGCACAATCCTTTATGTGTTATGCTTTATAAGCTTTACAAAGTTCACATTATGGTAGTGAGATCTAATATTTATCTTGCATCCATTTAGCTATCTATTATCCATCCATCCATCCATCTGTCTTTCTATCTAGCTATATGTGATCATTATCCATCTGTCTATCTGGTTCACTTTAGTGACATCATATTCAACTGAAGAAATATGCCACAATGTGTGGATTTGTTCATTAGTGTTTACTCAGTCTGATGATTACTGTGTTCCAGTTGCATTTCTGTAACTGCTCATGAGATACTTGTGATAAGCTTTCCCAGGAGCATAGCTACATTTTCTATCTGACCTGGGAACCTAATGTTGGGAATAACGGTACAGTGAGGAAATAAAGTGTATGGATTTATGAAGGATGTGGTGATGTCACAGAGTGCAGAAGGATGGAAGACCAATACTTCTAAATGTTTGAAAACTAACATTGCAATCACAGTGCAGAAGAATTTGTGACTCAAGCAAGTGGCTGATTCTGACACACATAGTGAGAGTATCATCGTAACTATTGTGTTTTATATCACAAATGCAAAGCTGGTTCATTATTTCCAAACCAATCAGTGTAATCTACCATTCTAAAGAAGGAGCAGTAAATTGACATTACAACTGCTACAGATAAGATATAAAATCATCTAGTGTGATAAAAATCCCCAATGCACAGGAAATAGCAGAGAACATCTTTATCCTGATAAAGTGACACTACAAAACCCTATAGCACACTTTATCCTCAATGACAGAAAATGGAATGATTTGTCTTTAACATTGGAGAACATGGCTGATATACTTACCTGTCCTTTTAGTATCATACTGCAAATGTTGGTGTAGGCACAGAGACTCACACTGACATACAAGGAATGGAGAAAGGGAAGGAAGGATAGATAGAGACAGGGGAGATTAGAGACAGAGAATCAGAGATAGACAAAAGTGTAAGAATGCATATTAATTGCAAGGGAGGCAGTGAAACTCTTCTTCTTTACAGATGACATGACTGTCCCTATAGAAAAATCTCAAAAACAACTCACAAAAGTTGAAGAATTTAATTTCTATATGTCAGTAGTAAGTATATGAATGGATCTTGAAATCAAAATAAATGTTATTTAAAAGTATTCAATAAAGGACATTGTCTTGTTATTTGTTTATTTGTTTTGTTCTTTTGAATCAGTCTCAAAGCTGAGTCCAGACTGGCCTGAAACTCAGTGATTCTCAGATTCCAACCTTCTGTGTGGAGGGAGGACAGGTGTGAGCCACCATACCTGCCAAAAAGGGAAAAATTTGCCTCTACCTTTAACAAAAATTGTATAGACGGAACAAAGTGCAAGAAAATGCTAATGCAATGTAAAGAGGTTTGATGGATTATAGCAAAGACATAATGAAGAGATGTGCTTTGAGTGGGAAGACTTGATATTGTAAAGATGTCATTTATACCAGATTTTTATTAAGATCTCACATGAGATTTATAAAGATATTGACAATCCAATCATAACACTTATAGAGGAAAAACTGTGATAAAATACTTAAAAGTTTGAAAGGCAAAGGTTAGAATTACACAACCACATTTTAAGATTTAATATAAAGATCTAATAATTAGAACACTGTGGGACTGGTAACATGATACACCTCGAATTAATGGTAAAAAGTAGAAAGTGGAAAAATAGACACTCTAGAACATGACCATTTGATGTTGGACCAAGGGACAGAAGATTTTCCATGGAGAAATGACAGTCTTTCCAGAAACAACTGAACAATACTAACATTCTGCAGAGTTTATCACTTCCTGTAGGAAATGCTGGGGATACATTCTCTTAGGCTAAATGACCTGATTTTGGTTTTACTGTCAAAAGGTATTTTCACTGTGTATTTTTCTAAACCCATTATAAACTTCAAAAATGAAGCTTAAGTCTGTTGTGATGGTGCATTATTGTAATCCTAGAACATGGGAGGATGAAGGAGGAGGATTTCCCTGAATTAAAACCAGGCTGGTAGAATGAGACCCTCACAAGCAAACAGGAAACAAGAATGCAACTTCAGAGCACTTGGCGTCTTGTTCCACAATCCTCTCCCATCCGTAGTTTCTGTTACAAGACCGTGTGTTGCTAAAATTACTATTTCCATTTATACAGAATAACTTTTCTCTCCAGCTGAATTTAAGATTTTTCTCTTTGACTTACTGTTTTCTAAGATGGATCTCAGAATGGTTTTCTTCATATTTTTATTTCTTCGTAATTACAGAAATTCTTAAATATGTCAATTTGGGCTATGTCTTGCTCTAAAAATATTTTGAAAAACTAGGTTTTAAAAAATTCTTTAAATAACTAAAGTGATTTTCATGTAAAATTATAACATTATCTCTGTAGTAGGATGAATCTTTTGATATAACCAGATCATATGGCAAATTTATTTTCAGTTTTTAGGAGTTTTCCATATTGATTTCCACAGAGGTTTATAATCCCGTCAGCAGTGAGTGCTCACCAGCATTTGGCGTCTTTTGTTCTCTTGATCTTAGTCAGTCTGACTGGCGTTGGATGAGATCTTAAAGTGGTTTTGACTTTCATTTCCCTAATTACTAAGGATGTGGAACACTTTTTAAGGTGTTTCTTAGCCATTTTTATTTCTTCTTTTGAGAGCTCGCTGTTCAGATTCATAGCCCATTTTTTAATTGGGTCATTTGTTTTCTTGTTTCTTTGTTTTTTTGAGTTCTGTTCTTTGTATATTCTGAATATTACTTCTCTGTCAGATGTATAACTAGTAAAGGTTTTCTCCCACTCCATGGCCTTCCTTTACACTTGATTGGTTATTTCCATTGCTGTATAGAAAACTTTTAGTTTAAATGAGGTCTCATTTGTTGATTGCTGATCTGAATTCCTGAGCAACTGGTGTCCTAATTAGAAAGTCCTTTCCTGTACCTATATCTTACAGGCTACTGCCTATGTTTTTGTCTAAAAGTTTCAGTATTTCAGGCTTCACATGGAGGTCTTTGATCCATTTAGAGTTGACTTTTTTGCAGGGTTGTAGGTGTGGGTATAATTTCATTCTTCTACACGTGGAGATCCAATTTTGTCAGCATCTTTTGTTGAAGATGTCTTTCCTCCAGTGTGTGTTCTTGGTACCGTTGTCAAATATCAGGTGACTGTAATTTTGTGCACTCATGTTTGGGTCGTGGCTGTTGCTGCTGTTTTCACAATGACTAAGTTTGGAAATGACCTAAATGTACTTCAACTGATGGATAATGAAAATGCAGTTCATTTACACAGTGGAGTTCTACTCAGTGGTAAATAAAAATAAAATCACGAAATTTGCAGATCAATGGAACTAGAAACTGTTCTATTAAGCGAAGTGACAGACCTAGAACCAAAAGCTTCATCTCTTCTTTCTCACTTGTGGATATTAGCTCCAAATTCTTAGATATGAGTATGTACCCTGGTGTAACCACAGGAGCCAGAAAAATGGAAAGGAACCACGGAGGGAAGAAAGAAGAAGCCCCAGTGTGGAGGCTAGGAGGACACAGCTCTTATTAAGGTGGAAGTGAAGAAAAGGAGGTATTTTAATTGGGGAAGGAGGTGGGAGGGTTATACAGGGGAGTGAGAGGTGAGCTAAATAATGCTTAGATGGTGTGAAATACCAGAGGGAAATGCATTAGTGCAGAGTCCTACTGACAAATATACACACAGTATACATGAGTGCATGTGTATAGCTGAAGGCTGAGTAACAGAAGACACGGTGCCAGGCTGGAGAAACCTTTCAAGTTGTTGGTCAGGGCAGTCCAAGAGACTCCCAAAATAACACAGGTCATTGCCACTGCCCCTGATTGTCTCCCAGAATTTAAAGGTAAGACCCTAGAGCTAAAGACAGGACATACTTTGAACACAGAACTTGGAACAATTGAACTGACGCTGATTTTGAAGCCTTCTCCCTGAAGACTAGCTCTTATGGTATCATAGGATATTATGCAAAATGCTAAGGCAGAAAATCAATCAGTGGTTATTTATTAAAGCCTAATAAATAACAATGACTGGTCCAGCAAACTATTGATATTGGGGCAATTTTATCTTCTGGGTAAAGAAAAGCTATCTAACTGGAATTAAGACTTGCTCAATGTGAGGGAACTCATGTGTGGTACTATAAACATAGCCAAATACACATGGCTGGAGAGGTCACAGATCCTTGAGGATGAACCTACTTCTGTCACATCCGTAGAAACAATGCAATTTCTTACTGTACTCTAAATATTCACCCTTCTATTTACAGACAAATGTACCTCTCACTACGCAACAGAGAAGCTTCATTTAGTAACAAACAGAGACCAATTCATAGTTCCACAACTGATCAAACACAGAGAATAATTGTCTGTGAGGCATTTAGCCCCGAGTGACATATTTTCAATGCAACCTCTATACAAAAAATCAGTGCATCTTTCCACTCTCACCAAAGAGGTTTCCTCATTCAGTAGATGGTGATTAACATAGAAACCCACAACTGGCCAATGTGCAGAGAACAAGAGGCTGCAGAGTGCTGATCCCTGAACAGAACACTGCACCAAACTTCTGCCTCCCAAGGCCCAGGGATCATTGTGGAAGAGGAAGCAGGAAGATTGTAAGAGCCAGAGGTGGTGGATGATCACAGGCAGAAGAATTTTCCAGACAGCTGGTCAGCTGTATGAACTCACAGTATGGACACACCATGCACAAGTCTCATGTAAGCTCAGACCAGATAAAATCCCAGCATAGATATGGGAAAGTGGGTAAGAAATCCCAACCCAACTCAAGAAATTTTTCACAAGTGATGGCTGCAGGAGGGGACAGTCAGTCTCTTACAGGAATGGGACTCTTGATAGGTTGACCAGGTTCCAGTGGACGTGCCCATGCTGGGGGACATGTTGGGACACAAATCCTACTCTCTATCCTGTATTATATATAATATATATCATATATAATGGAGTACTTTGAATTACAAATAGGCTTCAACTATCATTGAATTTTCAACTTTTAAGTGAAACACTGCAAGATTATCTCTATGTAAATTGTAAAACTTTAAAGAGGCTTGTTCCCACCCTAAAACATTAAAAAAGAATTCACAGAAGCATATATAAAATTCAATGGATGAATTAAAACAAAATCATAAATCATGACTCAAATAACTAAGGACAAAATATTGGGGAAACCATACAGAGGCCAGTGCCCATTAATGGGTAAGTGAATCACTGGGGGAATAGAAATGGAGCAGCTGCATCGGGTCTGTTAAAGCAATGTAACAGTGTAGGTCTCTGTAAATGGCCTCTCAATTCTTCTGTATTGTTTTGAAATATTCAATAAAATGATAGAAATCATTCTTCCTTCCAAATCTATAAGAATGCATGGTTCAAAAAATCCAGTCAATAAGCATCATTTGTTAGCTCCAGTAATGTTTAAGCCCACACATGTATTCCTTTAAACAGATATAGAAGGCTCACAAATCATGGTGTTTTAAAGACTTCAACAAATTCTCAATAAAGACCTGTGAAAAGTATTATATACATCACGTTCCTTATGTAATGACACTATGAATCAAAAACAGGAGTTCATTAAATTCATTTATTCAGAAACTAATAGGCACATTTCTCAATAAGATGTGTATTACAAAAGAAATGACAATAAGAATTAAAAATACTCAAGGTAAAACAAAATAAGACACAAAAAATCTCTGAGGTAAAAATTAAAATGTCTTTGAAGTCGTCCTGTGGTTTGAATGTTAAACAGATCACATGCACTCCTGTGTTTGAACAGTGGGTGGAGCTGTTTTGGAGGACATGGAGCCTTTGGGACACTTAGCCCAGCTGCCTGTCATAGGCCCTTGCAGGTAGGCCTTGAGGATTACAACCTGCCCTGCTTCTGGCCCCATTCTCTGCTTCCTGATCCCCATCCTCTGACCTGTCATGCTACAAGCCTCTCTGTCAAGGACAGAGCAGTCTCAGGCAGTGAGTGTACCATCCCTGTCGGGACACATGGATATCCTTTGAAACTGTGAACCAAAATAAATCCTGCCTGCCTTCAGTGGTTTTGTCTGATAATCTGTTATAGAGGCAGAAAAGTAATTAACATCAGAGATCTGAAATCCATAACATGCTATGCATACATCAAAATGGGAACTAGTACTAAATACTGTTCCGAGTGTCTAAATTGAAAAAAAAAAAAGTAAAACAAAAACAGAGGTAAGATCAGAAACTGATGAAAGAAGACACAATAAAGAGAAAGCTCCAATCTAAACCATGGTTCTTGGGAAGAAATACTTCTAGGGGGACTCACACACAAAATATAATCGCACAAGAGTATGTGTAATGGGCTTTGTGGCTGCATAATGCCAGCACATTGTTCTAATCAATGTGGAGGTTTGCATGGGAAATTTAACAGAAATGAAGAATTTTCTAGACATAAATACACTTTACCAGAGTTCCAACAGCAAATATTTTCTTATATATTAAATAATTAACATTCGATTTAACTGCCAAATGAGCACAGACACTGTAAGTGCATCACCAAAATTCCTCACATGTATTATATAAAAATAATGTTACAGAATTGGCAAAGAAGAGAGATCCTGGACTCATTTTAGGTGGCGTGTGTAAATTTCACAATGAAATAAATAAAGACGGCCCAGAATGGAAGAAGTATGAATTCTAGACCATACAGAGAACTATCTCAAATATGGTATTAGGAAATCAAGTCCAGCAGTGTGGAAAACTGACACTTGCAACCACAACACTGGTGAAAACAGACACAAGGATCTTATCTTCAGATGTGGAGAGTTCAGAGACAGAATGTTTATCAATTTAATTCTTCACACTAACAGTTACAGTTAAATATCTATAGGATGAATCCAATACATTCAGGAAAGCACTGGATTAATTACAGGACTGTTTTCATCTTTTAAGTTAGTGCAAACATCGTCAATGGAAATGAATGCCCGTATTTGACAAAAACGATCTACTAACATCTATGACAAAACTCATTTTGGGGAGAAATTGTAAACCACTATCATTAAATTCAGGAACAAAGGAACTATATCCACCTAGTTCTCACAGAATTACCAAAAAATGGAAAGGAAGAGATACAAGTATTTTAAATGAACAAATATGCCAATTTTATTTATATATTTTATAATTATGTACATAGAAATTTCAGAAAAATATAAATGGGTAATTAATAATAAACTTTAAAATATTGACAAGAGTTCACTACAAACAGTGTATACGAAAGCTGAAACCTGGGCTGGAGAGATGGCTCAACCGTTAAGAGCACTGGCTACTTTGCAGAGGACCTGAGTTCAATTTCCAGCACCACATGGTGGCTAACGACCCTCTGTAACTCCAGTTTCAGGGGTTCAGATGCCCTCTTCTGGTCTCCGTGGGCATTGCACAACACAGGTGCACATACATACATGCAGGCATGTTACTCATACACATAAAATAAGTTTTAAAAAATTAAAAAGAAATCTGAAACCCAAGTCCACTTTTTCCATGTATATGTATGAAATTTTCAAATTTTATATTGTATACACTGTTTCTTGGTCATACGCATCCCTACTCCCGCCTTGCAACTGCCCCGTCTCTCCAACAACCCATCTCCCAGTTACGTACATGTCCTCTTTTTTTAAATAAATATTTATTTAATAACCATATAATTAGAAGAAGCATTTCATTCAATAGAAATTTCCAGAGCTAAGTTGCATCTGTTTCAAGATTGGCTGTAAATTTTCAGGTTTACAGTTGAATTAATACAGTTATACAATATTGTACTCAGTATAAACCCTTTAAGACAAAAAATTAAATGAGGTTTTAACCTTTAAAAATGATCTCCATTTCATTATTAAAATACACAGTTT
>NW_008337322.1:4389490-4390141 GCF_000622305.1 Nannospalax galili | reverse complement strand
CATGGATATAAAGTCGTCAGGTAGATTTCAATGGTAATGTTTTTCACATCTACTAATTATTAAGGAGCAAATTTTCATGCTTTGAAGAATTATTTTTTAAAAAATCTTCAAAAAACTTAATAACCACATGATTAGAAGAAGCATTTCATTACAGCTTTAACATATTCAGTAACACAAGAGCAAGGATCTCTTTTAAAAGTGGCTGTAATTTTTAGGTTCACAGCAGAATTAATATAGTTATACACTATTGAACTATGTATAAACCCTGTAAAATATAAAATTGAATGAGTTTTTACCATTTAAAGACGATCTCCACTTCAAAATATGCTGTTTCCTACAATTTTAATATTATTTTTCATTTTTTTGAAGAAGCATATCATTACAGCTTTAACATACCCAATAACAGTTCCCAGAGCAAAGACACAGCTCCTTCATAAGTGGCTATAAAATTTCTAGGTTTTCTGTTGAATCAATACAGTCATACAATACTGAACTCAGTATAAGACCTTTAAGATATAAAATTGAATTTTTTAACCCTCAAAAGAGATCTCCATTTAATTCTAAAATATACTGTTTCTGACAGAAAGATTCATTGTTTTAGCTACTAACACTGAGATGTTGGCACATGCATCTCTAATCTGTTATTGGGTA
>NW_008337322.1:4387450-4387767 GCF_000622305.1 Nannospalax galili | reverse complement strand
AGTGTTTCCCTTTCCCCACATCCTCTCCAACATTTGGTATCATTTGTTTTCTTGATCTTAGCCAGTCTGACTGGGGTAAGGTGAAATCTTAAAGTGGTTTTAATTTGCATTTCCCTAATTATTAGTGATGTTGAATATCTTTTAAGATGCTTCCTAGCCAACTTTATTTCTTCTTTTGATAACTCTCTGTTCGGCTCCTTAGCCAATCTTTTAATTGGGTTACTTCTTGTCTTCTCTGTTTTTTTGAGTTCGTTATATATTCTGGATGTTAAACCTCTGTCAGATGTGTCGCTGGTGAAGATTTTCTCCCATTCTGT
>NW_008337322.1:4353371-4387255 GCF_000622305.1 Nannospalax galili | reverse complement strand
TTTACATTGAGGTCTTTGATCCATTTGGAATTGACTTTTGTGCAGGGTGAAAGATAGGGGTTTAGTTTCACTCTTCTACAGGTGGAGATCCAGTTTTGCCAGCACCATTTGCTGAACATGCTGTCTTTCCTCCAGTGGATATTCCTGGCCCCTTTGTCAAATATCAGGTGGCTGAAATTGAATTTCTTCATATTTGGGTCTTCAATTTTGTTCCATTGATCTATGGGTCTATTTTTGTGCCAGTACCATGTTGTTTTTATGACTATAGCTCTATAATACAGCTTAAAGTCTGGAATAGTGATTCCCCCCAGTATTGATCTTAGTACTCAGGGTTGCTTTGGCTATCTGAGGTGTTTTGTGCTTCCATATGAATCTTAGGATTTTTTTTTCCAATTCTATGAAGAACGTCATGGGGATTTTGATTGGCATTGCATTGAATCTATAAATGACTCTTGGTAGGATGGTCATTTTCACAATATTAATTCTTCCAGTCCATGAGCATAGGAGGTCCTCCCATCTTCTGATGTCTTCCTCAATCTCTTTCTTTAGAGATTTAGAATTTTCATTACAGAGGTCTTTAATGTCTTTGGTCAGGTTTATTCCAAGATATTTATCTCTTTTTTTATACCTCACTGATTCCCATCAGTGCTGCCCACATGTGCATGTCTTTGGGGTTATTCACTGGGGCATGGCAACCTACCAATGGTCACCCCTCCAAGAAAAGTGACTCTTCTACCAACATCCATCAACTGCCATTGATGCCACACCTAGGGGTGGTGCCTTGGGAGGGCCTCCCTCTTTAATGCTGAAATTAATAACTTGTTTTATCCTGTGCAGATACCACAGCTGCTGTGAGTTCATGTGAGTCATGTCATGTCCAGAGGCCAGAATTTCACAGGTACTTTCCCCATCCTCTGGCTCTTAATTTCTTTCCATCCCTTCTTCCATGTTGTTCGCTGAGCCTTGGATGGGGAGGTTGATAATTATGTATAATTCTAAGAAAAAGAGCTTGAATAGAGGTATCCCATGTGGGTGAGCAATGCTGTTCCCTGAAGACATGGGGAGTTCTCTCAACAACAGGTCACCTCACTGTGCGTTATTGTCAGAGTGTCCCCAGAGGCATACAACACAAGATGGGTTATTGCCATTGCTCTTGGTTGCCTACGATAACTAGATGGTAAGACCCTACTGCTGAAGACACCACACACTTTGGTTATAGGACAAGAGAAATCAATCTTGAACTGAGTTGGAAGCTTTCTCCTTGATGGCTAGCTTTCATAGTGTTGGAAAGTGTTAGCAGGCTGCTGGGGGAAGAAAAACAACAATCAACAATCCTACTGAGCTTCGGACCTTGCATGCTCCAATGCTGATGTGCTGGGCAAGATGTGAACACTGGTGCAAGGCTGTTGGGGGGGGCAACAAACCATTCTCTTAGGTTGATCTGAGGTATTTTAAGTCTGGTACTGTAAACACAGTCTAAACTTATGGCTGGAGAAGTCACAGGTCCTAGGTAAGAACCTAATGGTGCTTCATTAATTAGTCATGTTGTCAAACTGCCTTCTAAATATTTATGATTCTATCCATAGATTTGTGCTGTTCTCAACCTTGGTCAGAGAAGTTTCTTATTGCAGAGGGTAGTGGTTAACAGAGACCCATCACTGTTCAAATTGCTGAGACTAAGTGATTCTTAATCATGGAACATGAATTTTTCCTCTGTGTTTTTAGTTCTTAAATAACTGCATTTCTATGTATTATTTACTTATTACTTTATTGGTTTTGAGTTAGTACACAAAGAAATGGATTCCATATGACATTTTCATTCATACTTCATTCCTATTAATCCCTGTCTGCCTTCCCCTACCCATCGACACCCTCTTGGGTCTCTGTCTCCCAGTCCGATGTCCACCTTCTGCTCCCGTGTCACATGTACTCCAATACTCTCTTTCTTTGTTCTCTCCCCCATTCTGCTTAAGATTTTTTCCTCCTGTCTCTCTAATTGTCTCCTTTATAGTTTTATAATCAGACTATTCACATGCCCCACATAGATACATATATAAACCCATATACCTATAAATTAAAACATGTCATGCACATGACTGAAAGCATACAGTACATGTCTTTCTGAGTCTGGCTTATTTTACTAAATATAACAATTTCCAGTTTCACACATTTGCCTTCAAGTGTTATGATTTCATTTTGGCTGAATAAAATTCCATCGTGCATATATACCATGTTTGTAATCCATTTCAGTTGATGATGGACATCTAGCCCGGCTTTACTGTGAATAGGAACACAGAAATCTGAATGTACAAGTATCTCTGTGATGGCACCTTACACCTTTTACAACAGGATGGTTTACATGGTTCACACTGTAGGTATGTATTGAAGTTTTGAGGAAACCTGCTGGTTTCGGTATTGGTTGTTCAGTTTACACTCTTACCAGTAGTGAGCAAGCATTTCTCTTTCTCCACATCATCTTTGCCAGTGCTACTCTCAAAGCACTTTTAAGTTTCATCTCCCTAGTTGCTAAAGATAAACACTTTTTCCAATGTTTATTGACCGTTTGTGAGCGTCTTCTTTTGGTAACTGTCTATTTAGTTCATCAGCCCATTTGCTGATTGGAAGATCATTAAACTTGGGGTTTTGTTGAATGTTTGCAGTTCTTTACACAGTCTGGATATTAACACTTTGCTGTATACTTGTCAGAAATTTCCTCCCATTGTATAGGCTGTCCCTTGACCCTGATGATTATCCTTTGGGTTCGTGTGATCCAGTTTGTTAACTTAAAAAAATATTTATTATTTTCACTTTTGTGTTTGGTGTATTGCCTGCATGCACGTGAGTGTACCTGTGTCATGCAATGCCTGTGGAGGTCAGAAGAGGGCATCGGATACCCTGGAACTGGCATTAATGGATGAGCCACCATGTGGGTGCTGGAATTTGAACCCCGACCTCTGAAAGATTAGCCAGTACTCTTAACTCTTGAGCTATCTCTCCAACCCCAGTTTGTTAAATCTTGGGGTTAATTTCCTGTGCTATTGCACTCCTTTTTAGAAAGTCCTTTTCTATATCTGTGTCATAAAGTAGTTCTCTTATATTTTCATCTAGCAGTTTTAAAGTTTCAGGTCTTGTGTTAAAGCCCTCAATACGTTTAGCTGGTTTTGGTATAGTGTAAGATATATGAATCTAATTTCCTTCTACATGTCTGTGGAGATCCAGTTTTCCCAGCACTGTTCTTTAAATGGGCTGTCTTTTTTTACACTTCTTTTTTTTGATACCTTTGTCAAAAATGAGGTGGCTATAGCAGTGTGGGTTTATTTCTGGCACTTTGATCCTATCCCTTTGGTCTGTATATCTGTTTTTGTGCCAGTACTATGCTGCTTTTGTTACTCTGGCTCTGTTATATAACCTGAAGTCGAGCGTTACCATACTCCAGCATTACTATTTCTGCTTAGGATAGACTTGCTTATTTGGGGTCCTTTGTCTTTCCATGTGAATTTTAATAATCTCTCCCATTCTGTAAAAAATGTCACTGTATTTTCGATGTGGATTAGATTAAATCTAAACATGGTTTGGTGATGAATCCGTTTCTACAATATTAACTAAGTCGATCTCTGAGCATGATTGTTCTTTCCATTTCTTAGACACTGCTTCAACTTTTCCCTTCAGTGTCTCAAAGTTCCCACTGTGCAGTTCATCCACCTCCTTAGTTAGGCTCAGTCCTGTTATGTTTTGAAGCTATTGTGAATGGAATTGTTTCTCAATTTCTCTCAGGGAGTTTGTTATGGGTATATGAGAAACGCTGCTGAACGTGCTGATTTCATAGCCTACTCTTTGCTGAACGTATACGTCAGATCTGTCAGTTTTTCTAGTGGACTCTTTGGGGTCTTTTAAGTATGTGATCATATCTTCTACAAAGAAGGATAATTCGACTTCATTTCCGGTTCCCGCCTCTCTGTTTTCTTCTCTTGTTTTATTGCTCTAGCTAAAATTCCAAGCAGCCTATTGAATAAGTGGAGTCAGTGGGCAGTCTTCTCCTTCCAGCCTCTAGTCCACTCAGTTTTTCTCAGTGCTGTATAACTTTTCTCCTTCTGTGTGTTAGGATGTATTATTGCTCCAACCTTCTTCTTCGTCCTCAGATGCTTCTGCATGGTCTTTGTTAATGAGGATTTCTTCTGTGATTTTTAAATTTGATTGCGAGGGTCTTTCACTTCCAACATTTCTGTGTGTTTCTTTTATCAGAGTGTCAATTTCTTTGCCAAATTCTTCAGCTGAGTTTTTGAATTGTCCTCAGAGTTGCTTGCCATCTCAGTCACTTCCCCACTGTCTTCCCTTGGTTCCTCACGTCTCCTATCTGCTTATCTGTGTCCTTCTGTGGTCACTGATCCTTTTAAAAGTAGGACTCTGAAACTGTTTTCTGGCCTTTCAGCTATCGCATTATCTTTGTTTTCCAAGCAATGAGGTGTTATGAGCATCTGTTGTCAAGACAACATGGTGTCTTATATAATTTGTGTTTCTTTGCTGTGTTTTATACAACTCTTGGAATGGATGTGTCCACACATTTAAAATTTTTCCATTTCCCTCTCTTTAGTCACTGTTGATGAGTCTTCCTGGTGAGATGACTTCACCTAGATTTACTTTCTCAACCACCCTGAAGAGGGAAGCTGGCCGCATGTACAGATCACAATGGTTAGACAGAAGCCTTGTGTTACATTGCAGTAGAAACACTTGGGTTTTCCTTTGTGTCCCCAGTAAGGTCCAGAGACAGCAATACTATGATAACAATTCTGAAATTGTTGTTTTACACATTTTTTTTTAGAGCAAAGAGCATTACTATCAAATAGAAAAACAAGGAGGGAAAGGCGGAAGGAAAAGAGAAACTGAAGTTTGAAGAACAGTGTATGGGTTAGAGCTGTGAGAAGTAAGGAAGGCCACTGCACAGAAGGCACAGAGAAAGGGCCACCCAAAGCCTAGTCCAGGGAGGTGCAAATTCAAACAACAAAAAAGCTGAGATGCAAAAACATAGCTGAACAGTAGTAAAAATAAAGTAAAACGAAACTGAAGAGAGGATCTCAGCCAATACGTCTTTCTTGGCATAAAAGTGGTTTCCGTGTTCCCTCTCTGGTACCTTGTAGTGGTGTGTACAGGGGCGAGGGGGTCTGCCTGTCTAGCGACAGAAGCAACTGATTTCTGTGCTTTTCCTGCTGCTGTTGGTTTCTGATGGCATGCTCAGTCTGACTGAGGCTGTGAGGTGGCGTGAAGCTTTCTCATCTGTGTATAGCTTCGTTGCTCCGTGTTCTGTTAGTGGTCATTGCATTTATTCATGCCGTGAGGAAGAAAGACTGTTCAGAATATTTCCCATGTTTCTGTGGTGTCATCTCAAGATACTCATGCTAGATGCTGGTGGAAAACCTCAGGAGTATGTGCCCCGCTTCTCATCTGCATATCCTGGGTAGCTCTGGCTGAATTCACAACTGGTGTTTCCAGCCCCTAGTCACACCTCAGTCCAGGAGTTATCTTTCCTCTGTGTTCACAGTGCCTGTGTCTAAGAGAGGAGAGTGCCTCCCTCATGACTAATGCCGATCCTGTGAGCAGTGCAGGCCTGTTGGGCATTGGTCGGCAGCTGCTCTGGCTGATTTTCTGTGAAGATCTCACACCTACACTTCATTCTTTTTCCTTAGTTCCCTCAACCATAGCAATAGAGTCACTGTTATTATTATTTTAATATTTTTATCAAGTTTTTGTGCACTTCATGTAATAGATTTAAGTCAAATTTAGACCCCCCCTCCCCCGAACACACCCTCATACTCCGCTCCCCTGGATTTCATGCAGTCTGTCATATATGTTAAGTCCTACCTGGTCAAGTATTTGTACCCAGATGTCCCTTGGTGCAAGTTCATCCACTGGAGTCTAGTCAGCCTATCCAGAGTGTCTCTCAAAGATCTGCTCTCTCTCCCTCCACAGTAATCATTGTCAATAGCTCCTTGGCTAGGGTTGGGGCTCCCTGCCCATTTCCCCCCTTCCATGCTGGGTTTTGGTCTGACTCAGTCAGTGTGAGTCTTGTGCATGCTGTCACCACTGTTGCAAGTTCATATGAGTAAGTTCCCAGTGGCCTGAAAGCCTCTGTTTCGTAAGTTTCATGCACCAACCCGGGCTCTTACAATCTTCCATCAATGGTTCCTGAGCCATGGTGGGTGAGGTTTACTATAGGAGACCTATCCAGGGACACATTCTCTGTAGTCTTTTATTGTCTACACTTAGGCCAGTTGTGTCCTTCTGTGTACATCATACTCTGTTGTATGAGGAAGCTTTGCTGTTGAAAGCTGAGGGATGTAAGTATTCTTTCTGCCCCGTTCTGCTATGTTCCATGAGTCTTAGGTGTAGAGGTGCCTCTGTAGATGTGTCACTTAGGCCTGGGCATCTCTCAGACATATATTCTCTGGGTGGGACCAGTTGTAGAACTCTGTAATAGCCCCCATCTGTTGCAAAAAGAAGCTTCTTGGATGACTGGTATAAGGTAAACTTTTCTGTAGATATAAGGATCTGTATTTAGCATACAGTAAGAATTTTCATTTGCCTAGAAATATGACAGAGATAGGGTTTTATCTACGACCTATGACCACTCCAGCCATGTGTGTTTGACTATATTTACAATGTCACCCATGAATTCCCTCCCATTGAGTGGGGTTTAAGTACAATCAGACAGTTGCTGACTACTCCCTAGAGAAAAGTGCCAGCTCTGCACCAATAGAGATAGTTTGCTGTGCCAGTCATTGTGGTCATTAGACTTTGGAGCTGGGTGGGACCATTGATTGATATTTTTTCCCTTAGCAGCTTGTACAATATCCTCTAGAATTATGAGAGCTAGTCTTCAGGAAGGAGGCTTCCAGGTCAGTTCCAGCTCCATTGCTTCAAGTCTTGTGTCCAGCAATAGGGTCTTACCTTCAAGTTCTAGGAGAAAATCAAGGGCTCTGGCAATAGCCTGTGTAATTTTGAGATTTACCCTGCCCAACAACTGGAAGGGAGGCTTCTCCTGTGTGGCACTACTGTGTGTTCCATTATTATTGTTAGTATTATTAATTATCATTAGTAGTGTTGATAGGGTCTCATGTAGCCCAGGCTAGCCTAGATCTCAGAATGTAGCAAAGGTTGACATTGAACTTCTGACTCTCCTGCCTCCATCTCTTGAATGCTGGGATTACAGGTGTGACTACCTTGAGTCTATTATCTTTTGTCTTGAACAGTCCTGTTATGCTTTTATTTCATTGGTGTTTTCAAGTACTATTTTTTAGGGTGATAAAAAATATTTGGATTTTAATTTATGTGCCTTTATTATTCCAAATGTTTTTTAATGAAACTAGTGTATTGTTATTTTAAATTTCATATATCTGTTGATTTTATTCCCTTAATTAATAATGTTGCATTTTAATTTTTGCCTTTTTAATATTTATTTTTTACTTGTTCAAGTTAGTTCACTTATCTTATTAATTTTCTTCTAAAGAAACACTTTTTTTAAAAAAAAGTTGAACCATGTATCACTTCTTTGTTTTTCTATTTAATTATAAAACTTTATAGAGAAGCTAATTGATTCATTAATTTGTGATCTTATCATTATTATTTCTTTCTACTTTCTTTAGAGTTCTTCCTTTTGTAAATAGGGCTTTTAACTGAAACAATCCATTTATTTTCAATCATACTTTTTAATTAATAGTTTCGTAGTTAGATGCTACTTTTTAAACATCTTACAATTTCTATTGTGATTTTCTTCTTAACAGACACGTTTCTGACAATCGTTTAATTGATTTGGACTCTTTCTGTTGGTACCTTACTGCTGTGTGGTTTTATGTCTGGTATTGTGGTCACTGAGTTTGGTCTTTATCGTGCTGAGCATTTGAAACTGTAAGTTAGTTACTTTCTGATTGTATTCAAATGTGGTAAGTTTAAACATTTTCATATGTATTTGAAAACGTGATATTTACTTATTTTTCAAAGCATAATTATACAAATGCCTATCAAATAAATATTTTTACTTCATTGTTCAAAACCTCCATGTTGGTAAAGATTTACTGTCATTTTCATGTGTCAATGCATGACAGATCTGCCTTGAAATTTCCTGTATAATTATATATTAGTCATTTGTTCTGAAAATTCTGTCAGTTTTAGCATGACATATTTCTTCAGTGAACAATCCTCCCTTCTAATTATTAATTTGAAAATTATTTTTAGTTTTTAAAGTAAAGGTTAAAATTATTTATAATGCACAGCTAATTAAATTACTCATTAAAATTACTTCTATGATCATTCTTATGAATTTTACCTTTACGGATAATTTTCTTCTGCTGATGGCAAGAGCTTAACGAGAGCCCATGGGCAACAAGCTCAATGGCGTTTCTCTTTCTTCTCTGGAAGAATGGAGAGGTGTCCACATCCTGTTTGCTTTTTCTCCTCAGATTTCCTGACTTCTTCTCAGACAGGCTTTACCCTTTCACTGCCAAGTCTGTTCTTTGTCCCAGTAACGATCTCCATCTCAATCCATTAGGCGGTGGTCTTCTTCGTCTCTGATCTGTGGATGGCATTTGGCACAGTGCACCATGCTTCATCTTCATAGTACCGCCCCCCACAGTGCTGTTTATGTTCTTTCTCTCTCTCTCACCCTCTGTGTCGCTCTCTTGCTATCTCGTTCTCTCCTCCCCTTCCTCCCTCCCTCTCTGGACCCCTTGTTGATTTTGATAAATCAGACTGCCATGATTTTTAATTGAATTTTTGTAAATTTCATACAAGGTATTTTGATTCTGGTTATACCCCCTACCGGCACCCCCCCCTTACCAACCCCCGTCCAATTTCATGTACTCTACTGCATAGCTATATCAAGGCTTGTAGGGCCAAATTTGTTTCCCCAAATATCTTTTGGTATGGGTTCATCCATATACTGGAGCCTGGTTAACCTTTCAAGAGTTACACTCTTAAAAGAGACCGACTCTCCCCTCCCCAGCAGCCACTGGTTTCCAACAGTTTCCCAGGTGGAGCTGGGTTTTCTTGTGTACCTCCTCATGCCTATGCTGGATTTTGTCTGACTTGAGTTTATGTGGTACTTGTGAATGTCTGAAAGGATGGAGAGGTGCCCACATCTTCTTTGCTTTTCCACCTCAGATTTCTTGACTTCTGTTATTTTGAGTTCATATGAGTAACTTCTCGGCTGTCTGGAAAACTCTGTTTCCTTGTGGTCATCTCAACTCTAGCTGTTTTAAGGTGATTCTGTTACAAGGAATTCTAGGTGACCTTGAGCTGAGAGTATTTTATAGGTACTAGCCAACAAGAGTCCTAGAACTGTGAGAATATTACTGTAAGGAAAAAGAATTTAGAGATAGGGAATATGGTGCATTGGCAAAGCACTTGCCTAGCACATGCAAAGCCCTGAACTCAATCTCCAGTACCACCAGAAAGACAAGAAGAGAAGAGGAATCTGTCAGTAGTTCAAGAGAAATTGGAAACATCCTTTGCCAGTTGTACCTGTATGTGAACATCCATCCTTTACCAGGACCTTGATTGTAGCTTTTCAGAGGATCCACCCAAGCCACAAAAGACTCCTGACCCTCCGTTGAGAAATAGGGGATTCTTTTTTTTAAACCATGAACATTTGGAAATTTCCTTTACACAAAGAAAATGTATAAAATATCACAGAGGTTGTGATTTCAGAGTAACATATCTTCGAGTGTCTGACTTCTTTTGATCAATATGTTTATACATTCTACTTGTTGAATATTTTGGTTGATTACAGTTTGGTTCCCATGAATAAATCTGTGTCTTACTTATATTTTAGATTCATATAACAGTTCATTTTTGTTGAGTATATATCCACAAATTATATTGTGGAGTCCTAATTTGTAGTTTTAAAAGACTTCATGAACTGTGGTTACAATAGTTGCAATCTAGTCCATCAACAAAGAGAATTCTAGTTCCTTCAGATTCTTGCCAAATCTCGATACTGAGAGAATTAACTTTTAGATAGCCTTCCAGGTGTGTATTCTGAGCCTATAGAGATTTCAGGGTTTATGCCTATGATTCCCAATGTCAATGTTTACTGAAATCTATGAATGTATAAAAGTGCTGTTTTGATAGTCTTTTGGTAAAGTATTTGCCAAAATTTTTGGTTTCCTAGGTCATTGGTCTGCTTCTCTTATAGATTTGGAGTTACTTTTAAATGTACTCTGGACAGGAGGGTTATATTTTCCCAGGATTTACATTTCAAACTCTTCACTCGCATGGAAGTGTAAACAGTATGTGTTTAGAACATAGGAAAACATATTCATGGCTTGAAACAGTAACGCATTTGTTAAACGTGACAAATGCAGCCAGCTCTAGGAAAAATATTGATAAATTGGACTAATAAAGACATTTTAAGGTATTTCATGTTGCTTTAAAAGTCTTAATCACCCCTTTGTGTTTTTTTCTATTGTTGTTATGTGTGTTCATTCCTTTAATTGAGATTTATATTCTCAAGTGGCTTTTACTTTATAATTATTATTATCGATATTGGTACAATTTGTTTCCGGTAGAATTCATCCTTTTCTGAACTGTGGAAACTTTCTTTAATAACAGGCCGTTCTTTTGCACTTTAGGGCTTCACTAGTTTCGGATCAATTTTATATTCAGTCATGACTTTGGGTCTGAATCCCCTACAAATATATTTGAAACTTACATCTACACTTGGTACAGACTTGAGTCTCTAACATCTTTTGATGATGACATCCACAGCTTAGGAAAATAGTTTGATTATCTGTGGTTTTCCTAAGTCAGTAAGTCATTTTAAGTCCCCATTTCATGCATCAAAAAGTGCTTGAAAAGTCTCCGATCTTCCGGTTGAGTTCCAGTTCTCATACGCCAGAGGGCTGTGACTCTCCTCCTCCACTCTGAGGAGAAGACAGTCCTGAATCAGTTTATTTTGTCGTTTTGATTTCAGGTTCCTCCTGTGTGTTTAGCTCATGTTTCCAAACATCTTTGAAAAATATATTGTAATTCTCAACACGACTATGAAGTCAGGGTCTCGGTCAGCTCTGTATTCATGTTTCAGCACAGCGCCTTACCCATAGTTCATTAACTGTGTGAATAAATTAAGGTTAAATTTAACTCTAATGCAGACTGAGTGTGAGGAGGGTATAGATGGAATCTGTCTTTCTGGAGAATGTGTTTAGAATGATGCCATTCTCGTTGGTGTAAGTTATGACTATTTGACAAGCGTTCAAGAGAAAGAGACTGATAACCCTTTTGTCGATACCATGGAGGTGTCGATAACGGAAAAACTCTGCTATGCAGCCTGTCTTGGGAAGGATGAAGCAGACGATAGCCATTATCCACGTGTCGTTTCCAGGTTGAGGACATAAAAACAGATCAAGGCAAAACCCAGTGCGTGTTTAAATTAGCAGTGCAGATCGATGCCCATATTTCTTAGTGTCATGTTTCATTATGTTGAACTATTTATGTCATCGTAACCCAAGGCATCTTAATATAACCTGACATCCAGGCTATGTTGCATTAGGAAGATAAGAAGCTTCTGCACTTTGCTAATGGGTTGGAAAGTATTCTAGGACTCTTATCTGACCAGTAAAAGTTTATCACATGTTATATGTTGGATGGTTTACTTCTGCGTTGAAAGTGGAAAAGTCAGAGGTCATACATTTAAATATGTCAGAAATGTTCCCTCAGCATGACTCGCCACCTTTATATTTCATCCCTGATATTCAACTTTTGGTTTTTCACAAGAGAGTTTAGAGGTGACCATTTAAATTAAGGCTACTCCCTTACTCTAACTGTTCAAGTGAAAATATCACTCAGCTGTTAAGATTTCACTTAATGGGGCTGGACAGATTGCTCAGCAATCAAGAGCATTGGCTTCTTGTGCAGAGGACAGGGGTTTGGGTCCCAGCACCCACGTGGTGGCTAACAGCCATCTGTAACTCCAATTCCAGGGGATCTGATATCCTCTTTTGACCTCCATGGGCATTGCATGATGTGGGGTGCACTTCCATACATGCAGGTGATACACTCATACACACAAAATGAAAATAATAAAATATTAAAAGATTTCACTTAAATATCATAACTTCCAATGTGCTTTTGCTTTTGAACATTTAGATTTTTTTCTTTCTTCTCTGATTTTCATAGCAGGTTATCTGTACTGTTATGGAATATTTTACACTCTAGTATGACAGATTTTGAGGCTAATCTTAGGTCCACTAAATACTGCAATTTTTTTTCAGGATAGAGACAGACTAACTTAATAACTGTTGCTTGATAATTCTCTAATTTGAAGCATCTATAAAAATCATTTGAGAAGTTTTAAGAATTTACTATCTTATCTTCTTGTTCTAGCTGTCTGACACAAAGGGCCTTGGGTACGAATCAGGAATATGTACCTGTACAAAAGGAGAGCACGACTATCCCATGCTTATGCATGAACTAGACAAACTGTTGACACTATAGAGAAGGAGGGGTGTATTCAAAGATGACAAGAAAAAGCCTCAATACACGAGGAACCAGACAAAAGTTGCCTGATTCTTTATAAGAAACAGTGATAACCAGGGGACAATGAAATGGCCATTTTTATAACAAAAAGTAAAAAGAAAGAAAAAAAAATCTTCTAACCCAGAATGGGTAGGCAGAGAGGACAAAATAAGAACGCCGCACATGAGCAAAAGCTGAGAAAATGCATCACTAAATTTATGTAAAAGTATTAAATAAATTCATCACCACGAAGGAAAATAAGAGCACATGGCAACTTGATTCCATGAGAAGGGACAAAAGGCAGTAACATGATCAATGCAAGTCCTGATGCAAATACTAGCTTTTACTAAGTTTTCTTAATTTCTTTAAAGCACAAATGAGTCAAAGTAAGTTTGCCAGGTGTGGTAATACCCGTAGAGGTAAAAATCCAAGACAACAGTATACTTTCCAAGCTTGCATTGTGAAGCAGAAAGTGTGTGCTGCTAAAATATCAGTTATAAAGACACTTTGATAAATTGAGGATGTAACTGTAACTTCTAGATCAACAGGAACTATAATAAGGATAAAAGCAGAATCTTAAGAAGCCAATAGAAGAAATAGAATACTACAAGTATTAAATTAACCAAATAAAAGATAAAAATTCCTAGAGAAATGAGTAAGGATGTTAACATCAATTTGACATATTTAAATTCAGCTGTACAAATAATTACTTTAAATGAGTAAAAAGTAATAATTAAAATGGAAAGAGACTTAGATTAGCTATAAATGTAAAATATATACAGCCCACAAGAGATAATTTAAATGTAAGTAGATGGATAAATCTACAAGGATTGGAAATACATAGAAATGCAATCGAAGATGAGTGTTATCATATCTACTCAATGGCTAATATTAGAAACTTACAGAGTACCTGAGCAGTACTACCAATCGACTTGACTTTATTCACATTAACAGACCATCGTATGCAATAATTATAGAATACACATTATTTTCAGGCACATATGGAAATAATAGAGACCATTTATTTACTGCTAACATCCATCTCATTAATGTCAAGAAGCTGAAATCTTCTAGAGTGTACTTTCTGGATAATGTCACTAAATTGAAAATCATTAAGAACAAGTTATATATAAAATATCCAAATTTTTCATTAGTGCAGTAGAATCGCACGACTGGCCACTGACTACACTTTTCACATTGACCCACTTAGAAAAAGTGATTTTTTTTGTTAAATTTGTTAAATGTGTTAAATTTGTTTAGTAAGCTGAAACAATTCCCATTTTTTCTTTTTAAGACTATATCAAACATGTCTATTGTAGTGTCATTTAATAAGAGAATTGCATTGCTGTACATAAAGTAAATGTTTTTAAAAACCTAAAACAAATGTTTGGAAATAAATGAAAGAAGAAATGGTAGGAGATATAGAAAATGTTTTGAATGGATTATAGTAATGATGCTGAAACTCATTGTAGTTTGTGGACACAAAAGCATCAAACTTAGAACCGGATGTCCTTGATAGAGGAGACTGAAAACTTTAGTGGTACGGAACAAGTAGCTGACACCTTCACTAAGTGCTTCCACTTAGCAAGGATTGGTCCATTGTTTCAAAGATAAACATGCACTTACCTATGACCTGTTGTCCTCAGTTTGGAAGAGGAACTAAAGTGTTTGCCTGCACCTGACTTACACAATTATGTTCATAATGGCTTTAGTCACAATAGCCTCAAATTGCAAATCACTGGAGAACATAGGCAAATTAATTGTGTTGTGTTAGTGCCATGATGCACCAGGCACAATAGTGAGTGCACTACTGGTGGTCACAGTAGGGCTAAGTGTTAAAGACTTCATACAGAAAAAGTAATCACACAAAAGCATGGGGTCACCACACTTACAGGATGTCCAAAGACAAAACACTCATCTGAAGACTGGAACCCACATCTGTGATTCCTTGGAGCACTGGTAAACTTACTGTAAAGAGCCACATGGATTTCTGAGGTGATAGACATGGCCCACACACACCTGTGTTGGGATAAAGTTTTATCAAACTCTGTCACATGGAATATTTAAAATCTTTGTGTAGTATGCCATCTGTACCACAACAAAATTTGTAACAGCAATTTAAAGGCATATTCTGTGGTTCACTGTGCAGAAATTCTAATTCAGCATGTGACAGTGTGAATCCCTCGATATGCACTTTTGTTAAGAAGCACTGGTTGGCTCTTATGGATGGGCCACCAACCGCGTGTCCCACAGTACTGCCCTGATGTAATATTGCATACTCAGAAGTACAGATTGTGTTTTCCAAAAGCAAATGACTCAGGGGCTGGGGAGCAGTATGTGCCCACAGCATGAAGGCCTGAGCCTTTACCCCTAGCACTTATATAAAAATCTGGGCATGCTGGTGTGCACCTCTTACTGGAGTACCAGTCAGGGAGTGGGGGTGGAGACAGAGGGTGGGTGAAGCTCGTTGGCCAGTCAGCCTAGTTAAATCTGTGAGTTTCAGGTTCAGTAAGAGATCCTGTCTCAAAAGTGAGTTTCAGGAGCTATCAGGGAAGACAGGAGGTTTCATACCCTGACCTCACCATGTGCATGCATACCCACATGAACAGGTGCACACACACAGGCACATGTATACACAACACACACACACACACACACACACACACACACACAATCATTCATTACATGAATTTATCATCTCTGAATTCTCTTCACACGAAAAAAAATTAACCTTCGTTAAAATTTTCACAAAGTATCACCTTTGTAAGCTTCCTTCACATTGGAAAATATAAATCCCTCTCTGCACTGGATTGTGTTCATGTCAAAGTATCAAAACACAAGCTTTTGCTAATGTGCTTTTCGCCACCAAAGATGACCCCTCAGCAGCCGTCAACTTTGCTTCTTTTTGAAAGCCAGTGACACAAAGCCCTATCCTACTAGGCTTGTTGGTTAGTATCTAACCAGTAAGGATGCTCCCTTCCCTAAATCCTGTAGGTCTTACTGACTCATGTATTTAGCCTGGCACTTCCACACATACCATGCTGTATGGCTATCTCTTTCCCATGTGGTTTATGTCTCTTCTTGTTACAAACACTTACTGAATACACTGCTGCTTCTTAGACTTTTAGAGACAGAATTTTTCCCCCATTGTGCTAGTTAAAAGGAAATTACTCAATACTTTGTTTTTAGATTAAGAACATAGGCTTTGAGGTTAGACGGGAATTTGAATTCCAATACTGCCACCTACACTGTATATAATATTGGCAAGTTTGTTTTCCTTAAAATAAAAAAGGACTAGCAATTCTTTTTCATTAGGTTATTTTGTGGGTTAAAAAAGATGAAGTGCGTAAAGTGCTTAGCAAGTATCTGGTGCCTCTTAGGCTTGGGCAGATGGTTGCTGGAAAGGTTGGTGGAGAGGTCATTGACGGGTAGCTGTGACACTGTTATTTATGTTACAGACCACATACTTCCTGCTAGCCGTGAAGTTAAAAATTATATAATCTAGTCAATTTATTCCTGAAATTAGAAAACGGAGACCAGAGGAAATGCAGCCTGATGTTGATTTCTTTGTCTTAAAAAGAATGGTTTTTAAGCATCAATGTTTAGGTTGAGAATTATATATGCTACATCACAGTTTAATGTCACATTGCCTGTGTACAGAGATATTTCCCAGGTAAGGAAGAATAGTGGGCCGTTTAACACTGAAGGGCGAACATAGACTTTCCTAGTTTCTTTCTCTGTCTGCATGTGCGTTACATAGCGCATCCAGCCTCACACACCCATTCATGTTCACTTTGTCAACTTTGTTCACAAAATAAAACACCTGACCTGATTGTTGTCAGTTTACCCTGTGTCACTCAGTCCTCAAAGTCAAGGCCCCTTGGCCCACTCTGGTCATGGACTTTTCGGATCTCTTAATTATTTTTTTTAAAAGCTTTTTTTTTAAAATTTTATGCGTTTGAGGGTCATACCTGCATGTCTGTAAGCACACTCATGTCATGCAGTACCTGCAGAGGTCAGAAGAGGGTATTGGATCCCCTAGAATTGGAGTTACAGATGGTTGTTAGCCACCATGTGGGTGCTGGGAATTCAACCTGGGTCCTCTGAAAGAGCAGCCAGTGCTCTTAACCACTGAGACATCTCTAGCCCCATGAATCCTTTAATTCTTGATCAGCAAGCCAAGTCTTACCCGAAGCCACCCCAGGACCTCAGTGGGTCCATTTGTCGTCTACCCTCAGCTGACACAAAATGCCTTGCAGAAAAGAGATCTGTACGGAATTGTGTGGATGGAAGAGGGAAAGAGAGGAGACCCGCAATGGGAAATAGTTTTAAAATGCTTCTGCGTTAGGGATGATCAGGACCTGAGATTTGGTTTTCTGTGGCAGATACATTGTCTTTGACAAAACATTATCCTGTCTGAGGCACACAGGGTGGTGCTGGAGTCCCTCTACCTCACTTTCTATCCCCCGCTGGGGCTCTAAGGGTGTCTGCAGTTAAAAGCCCTAAGAGCTGCTGATTATTGTGATTCCTTTAACCAGCTCCACACACTCTTTGCTTTTCAATTTTTGATGTCAGTCCCTAATGTGTTGGGCCAAACATGTTGGAACTTGTTAAGATTCTCCAAATAGCTTCTTTGTGCTGAGAAAAAAATCACACCAGTGACAGGCCCTCACTCCATCTCCCTGGAGCTTTTATACATGTGTTATGCGTTATGCCCCCTACTGTCCCCATCACTCTGTCTCACAAGAGGACCTGACATTCAGAGCCAAAACCCAACCACACATTATTTTTTTTAAACTTCACTTCTCATTGTATTTCCCTTATTCCAACTCAAATGCTGAACATAACAATGTTGCCAAGCTATCCCTCCACTGGAGTGCAAACCATTCATCTGTCGTCTCAGTTTAAGATTCCTGACTCCAAATAGAGGGATATTCTCCATGGACGTAATGGGACATTTAGCAATTCGTTCATTTTCTTCACATGCTACTTATTTAGGTGCTCAGCAGTTGGCGGCTTTGATGTGGAGTGGTGAAATTATAAAGACATTATGTATCATAAAAATATAAATGAAAGAAAACACAGACCCTCTGTTACTCAGACTAAATGGACTGCTGTCATATTAAGGGCTTTTTGTTTTATAAATTATACCGTTTCCAGGTATTCTGTCACATGAGTCACCACACTGTCTTATTCCTCTGTCTTTTCTTTCTCTCTTCTTTCCTATTTCTCTTTTGTCTTTTATTAAACAAATAGGCTTCCTTTTCCAATTCCTCTAAGGCAAAATCTCTCAAGGCTCTAATATTAAAATCAATGTATCTGGTACCAGCCTTGATCCAGAATTTGAAACAGGCTGCTGGCAAGGCAGTCATATCATGCATGATTTGGAAGATTACCTGTTAGACATATCAGAAGGTACTTGGAATCAAATGAGATTCATAGATCATATTAGTCAACAGTTATCTTTTGAAGATTCTGAAAGTGTAGCTGTGTCTTTAATATTTGTTGTGTGAAGCTAAGACTGTTGTTTGAAAGATGCTACTGGTCCTTCTGGTAACCCATTCTGAGTGTGTCCACCATCAGTGCAGGTTTGCCCCCTTCCAGGTGGGTGTGACCTGTGGGTGTGAAGGAAGGGGCAGCTTCAAGATGAAGGCAGAGCCTTCCAGATTGTTTCAAAAGCCAGCAGTGGAGTTGGCTGGTCTGCTGAAGCAAGTGAGGGTCCTTATTTGGTTTCTGGAAGGATGTGAGGCCTGAAGCTCCTAGAAGAGCTGTGGAGGAGAGCAGGAGGTGTGGGCACCAAGGTAAAGAACAGCCAAGGGAGCAGGTTTGATAGGGAGTGACCACGCCTTCCCAAACCATGGAGTCTAGAATAAGACCAAGGTAGGAGACTAGGACTATTTGGTTTCTGGAAGGATGTGAGGCCTGAAGCTCCTAGAAGAGCTGTGGAGGAGAGCAGGAGGTGTGGGCACCAAGGTAAAGAACAGCCAAGGGAGCAGGTTTGATAGGGAGTGACCACGCCTTCCCAAACCATGGGGTCTAGAATAAGACCAAGGTAGGAGACTAGGACCAGGAAGAGCAGAACTCGCTGAGAGACACCAAGTGTAGCAGTTTCCGTGTGGGCTGTTACTTCTAAATGCTAGACACTTCTTTTCCTGATGATTTTTTTTAAGTGGTCTGTTTTCATTTAGTTCAGAGTAGGTATCTGGGAAGATATTCTGGCATCACGTGCTTTGAACTAGTACTATCTTATGCCATTTCTAAGGAAGGCTTGTTCTTTCTTTTATTGTGACATTCGATAAAAGGTACTAGTTTCTCTCCTCCATTCTTCATCTCCTTTTTCTAGTGGATCACTGTTTGTTTGCTGTGTCCTCATTGAGCATCTGACTCTGGTGACCTGAAACTTCCTTGGTGTTACTCAACACACACAGAGGACTTAGGGTAGATTATCACGAGGGACTGCCTAATAATTAGCAACAGATTCTCAGCCATCGTCGTGGATTTCAACCTGCACCTTGAGCCCTTTTCCTCTGTCACATAGCCTCCAGCTCAGAGTAAAGACCAGGATGGCTCAGCCATCCTTGGCCCTCTGAATCTGCTCCCTCCTGCCTTGTTAGAGCTTATCTGGTAACATGGTAATGATTCGCAAATTATAGTGTAATAAATTCTTAATCCAGTTTTATTTTAACATCTTCATTAATTATGTGGAAGAGGGAGACAACCGCCTGCTAATTAAATTTTCAGATGTTGCTAAATTGGGAGGAGTTGGAAACCCAGCCAAGAGCCAAAATGCAACCTAAAGGAATCCGGGGAAATTTTGAGGAGGCAGGAAGAGTAAACAGGCCAAGATGGAGGCAAAGATGCTAGGGCCATTGAGGGAGGAGGACGAGCACCTCCATCATCCTGGGTCTGGGAGCAGCCTGGACTATCAGGCTAGCCGTGGGCTGTGGAAGGAAAACAGGCACTCGTGGACATGGCAGCAGCGCTTTCTCCTTTGAGGAAAGACCCCTGCCTTCTCTCTCGTTTGGTCCCAATGATGTTTTTTCTAGGGCAATGATAATTATTATGGATCTGTGTTAAGTTTAATTGAAGTTGATTATGGGGAAACAGCACATGTAGCCAAAGTGGTTAAGAAGGGCCTCCCTTCTTAAATGGACTTGGCCTTTTTCTTGGAAATTGACCAAGGCTGCTTGGCTGTGGAAGCCCTTCTGTGTCTGAATCTTATGCCAGGGAGAAGCTCCTCGGTGGCTTCATTAACTCTTTTAGGCTGGGTTCCATGGAGAATTCAGTTATAGGAAGTGAACTTTGGAGCTATGGAAAGTCATTTGAGCAGTATGAATACTGGAGGCATTTTCTCTAGTGCTCAGCTGCTTCCCCTGGGAATCTTTTCTGTCCATCCTTAGTAACCTCAGCATCGAAGTCACATGTTCGTTATATTTGGTCTTTGCCAGTAGATACCACTGAGGGCATTGCTTATTGTTAACTGGACGTCATTTTTGCAATGGATATGGAGGCCACAGAGAGAGGGTGCAGGGAGATTACCATCCAGGCCTCACCACTGCCAGAGCTAGACAGATCCCCAGTGGCAGTGTTGTTCTGCTAAGAGGGAAGACACATTATCATCAGTTTTGAAAAATAAAACAGCAGCATCATTACAGTTTTTCCTTGGACAGCAGAATTTTATGTATCTTCTCCCGTACTAGACCTTAAATACCAGAGGTCCAGGACTCTGGTTTCTCTTTTCCTTGTATCTTCCACAACAACTAATGAGTGGTAAGCACGAAGCAGGTACACAGCCACTGAAGACCAACTTTCATAGAAACACTACTTTTCTTACTGACCCTCTCCATTAGAAAAACAGAAAACCATGGTAATGAGCGTGAGCCCTTTGACAGTTTAGTAAGGGAAAGACTCTGGTTCTGATAAGACACATTTTCCATCTGGGAAGAGTCAAGCATTTCTTCCACCAAACAGTATCAGATTGCCCCGCCAAGTAGGAACTGCATTTTACCTCCTGGCTGTGACCTGGTGAGTCACAGAGGGGGAGACGTGAAAATGGCATCGATACATTTAGGGTTATACGGAATGAAGCTAATTGGTTTTCTGCCTTATTTCCCCTGTCGTACCTTCAGGGATTAGGCTAAGCCTCCGTCTACGTTCACCATGGAGCCATCGGGATTACAGTTTGCCTTTCTGTCTATCATCCTGACAGCACTGCGATGTTGACTCGATTTTGATAAGCCCAACCACTCATCATGTGGCTTCTTTTAGTCAAAGCAGGTATATAATTTATGGTACCCAAAGCAGCAGTTAGTGTAAAAGAATTAACTAGGAGGGAGGCATGGACACCAAGACAGTCACTGAATCCTTAAGTGACTGCTCCTGCCTGTGCTGTGAGCAGTAGGGTTTGTTTTCCTAAGTTTCTAAGCAAGGGGCAGATGCCATTGTCATTAATGTGTGTCGTTTGCTGCTTTAGACAGAAAAATAGGGGCTGGATAGATGCTCAGCAGTTAAGAGCACTGGGCACTCTTGCAGAGTATAGGGTTCAATTCCCAGCACCCACCTGGCAGCTAACAACCATCCACAACTCCAGTTCCTGGGGATCTCATACCCTATTCGGACCTCCGCTGGCATTTCATGACATGGTTGCATGAGGCAACACTCATACACATATAATAAATATTTTTTTTATTGGTTTTATTGAGGGTTTCCCTGTAGCCCTAGCTGGCCTAGAACTCACTTTGTTGACTAGGGTGACCTCAAACTCACAGAGATCCACCTTCTTCGGCCTCCCAAGTGCTGGGATTACAGGTGTGCACCACTACACCCGGCTAATAAAAAAAAAAATATTTTTTTAAAAAGTGTTCAAAATCCTTAGTAATTAGAGAAATGGAAATTAAAATAACTTTAAGATTTCATCTTACCCCAGGTAGAGTGGCTGAGATCAAGAGAACAAATGGTACCAAAAGCTGGCGAGTTGCATGAGGCAACACTCATACACATATAATAAATATTTTTTTATTGGTTTTATTGGTTTTTTTGTGTATTTCATACAGAATATCCCAAACAATCTTATTCATCTTTATACCACATCCCAAATAGCACCCTCCCATAGCCTACCTGCCCCACACACTGGAGCCCATGAACTCTGTCATCTCTGTTACTGTCCACTATGTTGTCAGTGCCCCCAGCTGTTCCCCAGTATAAGTCCAAGAAAAATAAAATTTGGAGCCCTGTAGGTTCAATGTCAGAGTCTTAGCTGTGGAGAAGACTAGAGTTTGCAGGATCCAGGGACACTGGAACCAAGGAGATGCTTGTGGGGTGAGTGGGAGGCAAGGATGGGTGGTAAGGGTGGAGCTGGGTTCAAAGCCAAATGTAGAGTAATTAGGAGTGCAGGCGCCCCTGGGTACTCAAGGGTCTCTTTCTCTGGAATTTGAGGACCCCAGTGAATGAAGAGCCCAAGCCTGTTTGACAGGCATTTGGAGCTAATGCCAGTTTCCTCTTGTCAAAGATGCTCAGATGAGATACTTCTCCATGCTAGATTAGCATATCCTATGGAACCCAGGAGTTACAGCTTTATGTATATCCCTCCAAAATGTCCTTTGAATGTTCCTACTCCAGTGTATCAGGACGTGACCTTGTTCCGAAACAGTGTCTTCAGGAAGTAATCAAGCTAAAATCAAGCTCTTGGGGTGGGCCCTCATCCAGCATGGCTGATATCCTTATAAAAGGGAGAAATTTGAACACAGAGACATGCACACAGGAAGCATGCCACGTAAGGGAGAGGAAGGGGGATGCTCCTGTAAATAATGGTGTGTCAAAGATACTTATTCAGGAGAGAGGGATGAGGCAGGCTTTCCCTACAGCTCCTAAAGGAATCAGTTCTGTCTGTTCCATCATCTCAATCTCTGCCTTCTAGACTATGAGCCACCAGACTTCTCTTGTGTGTTCATTCAATTTGCATTATTTTGTTATCCGACAAGGGACCAGTCACCAGTCCTGTAGAGACCTCTGCCTGCTTTCAGAGAGTCACTTTGTTCCCAAAGATCTTTACTCACACAGAAATCTTCAGAGCATTTTGAGGAGAGAATCAGTGGACCAGGACTTGTTCTTTAGGTCTGGAGTTGGATTAGACTTGATCTTTAAATTTTATTTATTTATTTGTATTTTATGTGTATGAGTGATTTGCTTGCATGTATGTAAGTACATCTGTGTCCTATAACAGACTTGATCTTTAACTAGGGTCCAATAAAAGTTATTTTGCCTACATCTTACAGAAAATAATGGGATGTGGTGTGTCTGGAATGCAGACCTCTTTGAGACACACTATTCTAAAACCACATGGCTCAGTGGCTATATATAATAGGATATATAATAGGCTACTAGGGTGGTTTCTCTTTTCTACTTTCCAAATCTCCTACTTCAGCTGTTTATATTTTTTACCCTATATTTTTTCTTCTTCCTTCTGTGAGTCATAATCTCTCAAAGGCCTTTTCAAGTCCTGATCTCAAGGCAAGAGTGATTTCATTTGTCTAAATTCCTCAGGGGTGAAGCTTCCCACATAAGTCAATGTTCCAGATTTCTGGTACTGATCCTTAAAGTTGCTACACCGATATTCACAACTGTAACAAATTTAGATAGAATTATGTCTAAAATACATCGTTCAAGCTTCATCAGAATACTCTGACTTCCTGAACTAGCATTGACACCATCGTGATAGCTTCAGATCGTTATTCTTAGTGTCAGTCGGTGACTCTCAGTCCCTCAGTTTCTCCTGCCATAGGCACGATCTAAAAATGCCATACTCTGTTAAGACTTGAGTTGAGAGCAAGAGATAGTGGTTCTCCATTTTGGTAGAATGAACCATCTTCAGATCTAGTGGCTTAAAGCTACAATTCATTATCTCTCTCAGTCCCATCACACAGGCAGAGCTCAGCTGGGCAGATCTTCCACACCATGTGATGAGGGTCCGGCTCCTTCACACATCTGCTTTCAATGGAGCTCTTGGTTTTGTCCAGATCATCTAAGACATTTTGCTCTAGGCCTTCTTGTTTTTTTTGTTTAAACCCCTCTGAGCATGGCTGCTAGGCTTCAAGAGTAAGGAGGCTGTCACTGTAATTCCTCTGAATACTCTAGGCTCAAGATTTCTGGAATAACACTCCTGTTACACTCGGTTTATCAGAGAAATTCAGAAAGTCAGCACAAGTTTAAAGAGAAGAAAAATAGCCTCCACCCTTGGATGTAGGAAGGGTTATTGTCCATAGGAACGGAGGATCTGGGGTAACCATCTTTTGGACACTATCACTGTGTGTGTTTCATAGCATTAGATGTTATGATAACCAGAAATCTATACTAATACTCCACCCCCTGATCTCCCCTCAGTGTGGGACTGAGCGTACTGCTCTCCTTCCCAGAGTGCACATCGATTAACTCCCCTTCCTCTGCTTTTCAATATTGCTATCTCTTAAACTAGTGCATTGGGACTGGTGGTCAAGGCTATCCTGCTGTGGTTGTTAGAGCCAGAACTTTGACCCCTAAACTCTGACTAATAAATTCCTTATCCTCAGGATTGATGGGGGAGTTTTAAAAATGCACATTTCAGGGACCACATTATCCAATATTAAATCTCAAGGAATTATAAGAGAGCTAGATTTTGAAAGAAGGGGAGGGGTGAGAAAGGAGAATGAGTGAGGAAAAGGAAGAAAGGACAAAGGAAAGAAGGAGGGAGGGAGGGAGGAGGGAGGAGTGGAGAGGGGAGAAAGAGAAAGAAATGGGAAGGAAAGAAAAGGGGAAAAAAGAAAAATTAAAGCAAAATCTGGAAGAGTTAGGGCTACTTAAAAATTTTAGGTTAGCCAGGCATGGTGGCTCATGCTTTTAATCCAGGAAGGAACGAGGGAGGGAGGGAGGAAGGAGGGAGGGAGGAGGGAGGGAGGAAGGAAGGAAGGAGGAAGGAGGAAGGAAGAAAGGAGGAAGGAAGGAAGGAGGAAGGAAGGGAGGAGGGAGGAAGGAGGGAGGGAGGAGGGAGGGAGGAGGGAGGAAGGAAGAAAGAGAAAGGAAGGAGGAAGGAAGGAGGAAGAAGGGAGGAAGGAAGAAGGAAGGAAGAGGGGAAGGAAGGCAGGAAGGAGGAAGAAGGAAGGAGGGAGGAAGTTTAGGAAGGAAGGAAAGGGAAACCAATATTTTGGACATCTCAGACAATGACGAGTACAATAGCTGTCCAAATTTTTGATGTGACATTTTCAAGGGTGGATCAATGTAAGTTGATAGAGATGAAGAAAATTCTAGAAAAGGAACACCTCAGTCTCCACATTATTCCTAAAGAAGAGTTTCTGCTCTGGGAGGAAGAGAGATGCCGGTGGCTCTGAGGCATCACTGGTCTGGAAGCAGCTATTGTACCTTCCGGGAGGAAGGAAGAAGTCTGGCCAGAAGAGTTAGGTAATTATGGAGGCCTAGTGTTCACCAGAACTATCCAAGCTGCGATGGGCAGGCTGGCGATTCCTGTGGGCAGGGTCTCTGGGGTGTGGGAACAACTGCAGTTGGTGCTGATGGGGTTACTCCGTTCTTGGCAATAGCAAATCCAGCCTCCATTTTCCTCAGCTGGACATTGCTGCAAAGGGACTGCGAGGGACTGTGGAGGGAGGGAGGGGGGGGTCGGGGGGGGGACGGGACTGCACAGGGACTTATGGAAGCCTCTGCCTCCCCTTTTCCTCATCCTTTCCGGTCTTCTATTCAGTTTCCTCATCTCCTCTTCATTCTCTTCCTCCTCTTTACCATTTCTTGGTTCAGATGGCCGAAGAGACACATACCAGGATTCTAAGCCTAAATTCTGATATGCCTGAACGTCGGAAATCAGTTACTTATCTAACAATATTTAGCACTCAAAAGGCTGTGTTGGTGAGGCTGGGGATGAGCAGAGATGAAGCGCAGGAGTAACAGGGAATGCTTTTCCCTTTGTCTGTTGATGCTGGGCACAAGCTACAAACTCAAAAAGGAAACTTGGAAACTCAGGTGAAGAGACTGAGGACCAGCGGACATTAATTTTTGGGGGGTCTCTAATATTTCACAATGGGGTTCTAACTGTATCATTATACTGCTCTCTGTCACCCCTAGTTTTTTTTCCCCTGGGCATTAGTTTGTTTGAGCTTAAGCACCATTAAATATATAAGATATTTCAGTTATCACTTTGGGAAAGAAATACGGAGGGAATGCTTAGATGATGTTGACTCGGTCTGCTTTTTGACACGCTTTCATGGGTTTTTGTTCCAAGTGTCTGAAAAGATTCAGTGCATATAGACTGTGATCTTCATTGCAGGAAACAGGAATTCTCTTAGCCTCAGTTGACAAGTATACGGATGAATGTATTTTGGTTACAGAATATTACACACAAAGAATTACATCTGTGATTGCATTCATTGCTGGAAGTGGTTTAACTATGTTTGAAATTATACATTGAGCTTCTAGGTCTTCTTTCTAACTTCTCAATTTCTGAAACATCATTAAAGTACATGGTCAGATCAGCATAGACTGGAGCTAACTGAGAAGGCCCTGCCGAAGAGGTGAGGCTTGGGAATCAAAAGTATAAAAAGAGGAAGAGGTCTTAGGGAGCTTTTGAAATTATGAGAGTCTTACATCTTAAGCAAATAGGGGAGCCACAGACATTTTGTTATTATTTACAACCTATAATTATTCCATGAATATTCCTGCATCACCCTCCCAAAGCAAAAGAGCAGGCAGAAGGAATATTGCTCTGCTCAGTGGGAGAACAGAGGAGGCGGTGGGTAGGGGTATAGGGGCCAGGCATTTGCATAGCAGGCGGGAATCCTCAGGTATGGACAATGGGGGGAACAGGTTAGACAGGGGAAGATGCAGCATGGGTGAAGCAATACTGCACATCCAGCACAGAGCAACTGAAGATGCCTCCACTGTGCTGAACCTTGAGCTGAAGCCAGGCACTCAGTAACAATATGGGACTTAAATACGCCACTATCTCCAATAGACAGGTCAATGAAACAAAGAAGAATAAACAGAGAGATACCTGAATTAAATGATATCATATATCCAACGGACCGAACAGACATCTACCAAATATTCCACCCAAGCACCAAGGAATACACTTTCTATTCAGCACTTGGAATTTTCTCTAAAACTGACCAAATACTGGGGCACAAAACAAGCCTCAACAATACAAATATTTTAAAATTTGATGCATTCTATCAGATCACAATGTGATAAAGCTTAAAATCAACACGAGAAGAATCTCTAGTAACTACACAAATTCATGGAGACCAAACCATACACTCCTGAATGATGAATAGTTAAAAGAAGAACTTAATAAAGGAAAAAAAGTCTTCCTGGAATTCAATGAAAAGAACAGTACAACACAACAAAACCTCCGGGACACTGTAGAAAACAGTTCTAAGATGGAAGTTCATAGCTCTCAGTACCTGCATTAAAAAATCAGAAAGAGCACAAATAAATGACTTAACATTGCAACTCAAGACTCTGGATAGTCAAGAATAAACGAAATCCAAACCCAGCAGAAGAGAAGAAACAACAAAACCAGAGCTGAAATGAATGAAATAGAAAAAAAGGAAACAATACAAAGAATCAATAAATCTAAGAGTTGGTTCTTTGGAAAGATAAACAAGATAGAGTCCCTTAGCCCAGTTAACCAAAAGAAAGAAAGACAAAATCCAAGTCAACAAAATCAGATGAACAAGGAAACATCACAATAGGCACCAAAAAATCCAGAACATTATAAGGGAATACTTTAAAAAACTATACTCTATTTTTTGAAAACCTAAAAGAAATGGATGAATATCTAAATTCATGGGACCCACCAAAGCTAAATTAAGAAGAGACCAACAGCTTAAACAGACCCATAACAAATAAGGAAATTGATACAGTAATACAAAACTTCCCGACTAAGAAAAAGCCCAGGCCCAGTTGGATTCACAGCAGAATTCTACCAGACATTAAAGAGCTACAACCAATAATACTTAAATTACTAAAAAAAGGATAAAAGGAGGAACTCCCAAACTCCTGCTATGAAGCCAGCACCACTCTAAAATCAAAACCATGTAAAGACACAACTGAAAAAGGAAACCATAGACCAAGATCTTTAATTTACATAGATGCAAAAATTCTCAACAAAATACTAGCACCACATACAGACACACATCAAAAAAGATCATCCACCGTGTTCTAGTCAGCTTTATTCCACAGTTGCAGGGATGGTTCACTATATGTAAGTTAATAAATGTATAGATCATATAAATGAACTCAAAGACAAAAATCACATGGTCATTTCAATAGATGCAGAAACAGCCTTTGACAAAATTCAACATGCATTCATGTTCTAAGTCCTACAGGGAATTTGTCTCGAGGGAGCATACCTCAACACAAAGCTATATACAACAAACCCACAGTCAACATCATTCTAAATGGAGAAAAACTGGAAGCATTCCCATTAAAATCAGGAAACAGGCAAGTCAATCTTGACCACAAAGAGCAATGCTGGGGGTGGGTGGGGAGGGGATTACCATACCAGATCTCAAGCTATATTGCAGAGCTGTAGTCATAAAACCAGCATGGTACTGGCGCAAAACAGACATATAGATCAATGGAATATCATTGAAGACTCAAACATGAGTGCACGCAATTTCAGCCACCTGATATTTGACAAAGGGACCAAGAACACACAATGGAGGAAAGACAGCATCTTCAACAAATGTGCTGGCAAAGCTGGATCTCCACCTGTAGAAGAATGAAACCTGACCCCTATCTTTCACCTTGCACAAAAGTCAACTCCAAATGGAGCAAAGACCTCAGTGTAAATCCTGAAACTCTGAAACTGTTAGAAAAAAAACATAGACAGTAACCTACAAGATATAGGTGTAGAAAAGAATTTTCTAAATCGGACATCAGTTACTCAGGAATTAAGGCCAACAATCAACAAGTGGGACCTCATTAAACTAAAAAAGCTTCTGTACAGCAAAAGAAACAACCAAGAAAGTGAAGAGAAAACCCACAGAGTGGGAAAAAAGTCTTCATCAGTGACACATCTAACAGAGGTTTAATATCCAAAATATATAAAGAACTCAAAAAATAATCAGTTAAACAAGTGACCCAATTAAAAGATGGGCTAAAAATATAAACAGAGTTCTCAAAGAAAAAAATAAAGACACGAAGAAACACCTTAAAAAGTGTCCAACATCATTAGTTATTAGGGAAATGCAAATTAAACCCACTTTAAGATTTCATCTTACCCCAGTCAGACTGGCTAAGAGCAAAAGAACAAATGATACCAAATGCTGGAGAGGATGTGGGGAAAGGGGAACGCTTCTTCATTGATGGTGGGATTGCAAACTCATACAACCACTCTGGAAAACAGTGTGGAGAACACTTTTAAAAAAAATTTTATTTATTATTTTTAGTTTATGTGCATGCATGTATTGTCTGCATGTATGTCAGTGCACCTGTGTCATGCAATGCCTGCAAAGGACAGAAGAGGGCTTCAGATTCCCTGGAACTGGGCTTATGAACGGTTGTTAGCTGCCATGTGAGTGCTGGGATTCGAACCTAGGTCTTCTGCAAGAACAGCCAGTGCTCTTAACCACTGAGCTCTCTCTCCAGCCCCTGTGGAGAACTCTTAAGCAGTTAAAAATGAACCTACCGTTTGACCAGGTTATAGCACTTCTTGGCACATACCTAAAGGAGGCATCCTACTGCAGAGATACTTGTACATCTGTTTTTTGATGCTGTTTTTCATAAATAGCTAATAAACAGAAACTATCTAAGTGTTCCTCAGCTGATGAACGGACAATGAATATGTGGTATGTTTACACAGTGGAGGTCTACTCAGCAATAAAAAACAAGACAAAATCATGAAATATGCAGGTAAATGAATGGAAGTGGAAACCTATAGTAAGCGAAGTAACACAGACTCAGGAAATCAAATGACGTATGTTCTCCTACATTTGTGGTTCCTAGCAACAAATCCTTATATGTGAGTATAATCTTGATGTAACTGCAGGAGCCTGGAAAATCAAAAGGAACCACAGGGGTAAAGGGAAAGCAGGAGCCGGATAGATAGGAACAATAGGAAACAGATGTTACTAAAGGGGAAATGGGTAAAATGGGGTATTTAACTGGGAGGGGAAGAGGGAGGATCATACAAGGAACCATGGGGGTAAAGGGGAAGAAGGAGCTCAGGAAAGGGGAAACCATAGGAGGCAGGTATTATCAAGGGTGAAATGGGGAAAATGGGGGTGCTTTAGCTGCAGAGGGAAGAGGGAAGTTTAGACAAGGAGAGAGAGGGGAGATAAATAATTCCTGGCTAGTGTCAAAAAAACAGAGGGAAATGTATTAGTTTAAAAGTCTACTGAAAAATTACACATACAGTATCTCTACATGTGTCCATGTGTGTATCTGAAGACTGTTAACAAGAAACAGTGTCAGACAGGGGAAACATCTTTTTAAGTTTTTGATCAGGGTGGTACAAGAGACTCCCAATATTATACAGGCTATTGCCACAGCCCTTGATTGCCTCCCAGAACTTGAAAGTAAGACCCCATTGCTGAAGACAGGACATACTTCAGACACAGGAGTTGGTGCAACAGAGCTGGAAATGACCTGGAAGCCTCCTCCCTGAAGGCTAGCTCTTGTAGTTTTGGAGGCCACTGTGAACCCTGCTAAGGGAGAACTTCAATAAATGGTCCAACCCCAGCTTTAAGGCCTAATAACCACAGCAATGACAGACACAGCAAACGACATTGGGTTAGTAGTGACACTTTTATTGTGGTGGTAATTAACAGCTACCTAATTGAACTTAACGCCTTCCCAATGGAAGGGAAGTCATGTGTGGTACTGTAAACGTAGCCATATACACATGGCTGGAGAGGTCATAGATCTTAGGGAAAATCCAAAGGCTTTCACATCCTTAGACAAATGTAATATACTATCTGCAAAATATGGTCCTTATATTATAGACAACTATACCAGTCACCACCCAACAAAGAACGTTCTTTTGAAACACAGAGAGACTGTTACAGAGTTCCACAACTTGTCACACACAAAGAATAAGTGTTTATGAAATGCCCAACCCTAAGTGACACCTTGATGATAGAACCTCTACACCTAAGGCTTATGGAACACAGTAGAACAAGGGGGAGAGAGAACACTAATGCATCTCTCCATTCTCACCAATGAAGCTCCCTATTGCAAGAAAGAGCATCAAACACAGAAGGCTACAATTGCCTGAAACAGAGAATGAGAGTCTGCAGCATATGGGGCCTTGGACAGGACTTCTAGACAAACTGTACCTACCCAGGGCTCAGGGACCGTTGCAGAAGAGGGGGAAGAAAGATTGTAAGAGCCAGGGGAGGGGGTGCATGACCATATGGAAACAGTCTTGGGACCCTGCTCATATGAACCTACAGCAATGATGTCATCATGCACAAGACCCATGCAAACTCATCAGACAAAACCCAGGATGGAACTGGGGAAATAGGCAGCAGGTCCCAATTTTAGCTGAACAACTATTGGTAGCTGATTACTGCTGGTGAGGGAGAGTTGCTCTTCTTTAAGGGAGTGACTGAAAATAGACTGAATAGACACCAGTAAATGTCCTTGCAGTGAGGGATGTCTGGGGACACCAACTTGACTCACTCGACTAGATAAGCCTTAATATAAATGACAGAACACAGGAAATCCAGTGCGGGGGGTTTGGGGAGCATTTGGATGGCAGGGGGTATAAAATTGATTACGATGTTTTATATGAAATACACAAAGATTCAATAAAAATATACAAAAATCAAAATACCTGGTAAAATACTAACTTTGTCTATTGACTTCTTTTCTACATACTATAAATTTCTAGATTCTCCTCCAAGATTAAGCTCAATATTTAGTTTCCACTAACATGCTGTGGTCTTTTCTCTGAACAAATAATGCCTCAACTCTGCACCAATAATTTCAATTAAAAACCTTTTATATTCATGAGCACATGGAAATAGAATCCTACAGGTTCCTGGGACCCTGCTCATAAGAACCTACAGCAATGGTGTCAGCATGCACAGGACCACGCAAACTCATTAGACAAAAACCCAGTCTAGAACTGGGGAAATGAACAGCTGACTCCAATCTTACCAAAAGAACTATTGGCAACTGATTACCACTGGGTGAGTCAGAGCTGATCTTCCTAAAGCGAGAGACTCTGGACAGGCTGACTAGACCTCAGTGGATGGACTTGCACGGAGGGAGATCTGGGGATGCACAGGACCACGCAAACTCATTAGACAAAAACCCAGTCTAGAACTGGGGAAATGAACAGCTGACTCCAATCTTACCAAAAGAACTATTGGCAACTGATTACCACTGGGTGAGTCAGAGCTGATCTTCCTAAAGCGAGAGACTCTGGACAGGCTGACTAGACCTCAGTGGATGGACTTGCACGGAGGGAGATCTGGGGATACTAACTTGACACAATAGGCCTTAAGACAAATGACAGAATGTATGAATTCCAGTGGTGGGGGCTGTGGGAGGGTGCCAGTGGGGAAGGGGGCATAAAGATGATTAAGATTGATTGTTGATTTTGCGTATGAAATACCAGGCATGTATTAGCTCCTGTTGAGTGGGACTCAAGTACAATTAGACTGGCTACCCCCCAAGATAAAAGTGCTACTATTGCACATTAGAGATGTTTTGTTCAAAGGGCCCAGCACAGTGCAGAGAGCATGGCTGTAATCTATAAATATTTAGTGAAATACAAGAGAATAAGGACAAATTTGGGCTCATTCTGGAGAGCTTAATCCTTCTGTGATTTATGCGCAACGCGTCACAAAATTACACTAAATTTAAACATTACTCATAGGTTACAGATATTTACACTTAATACAAATTAGGAAGGTTTAGAATGCAAGCCTGTTAATGTTAGAGAACATTCTAGTTAATAGGGTCCAATGTCAAGTTGGGAAAAGAGGAAACATTCTGGGTATTTTAGAGGGAAGAGGAGTTGAAAACGTGCTTGGCCTTCCTGGCATCACAGAGGCAAGGACTGTGTGTAGGAGGGGTATTGAGCCAGGGCTAGAGGAACTCTGTGGTTTAACGTACTCCTCTCCACCTCCACACATCCTTTATTACCCAGGGCTAAATTTTCATATAATGATAAAAACAATCTTGCCTTCACCTGGGAGATGCAGCCAGCCTTCATGCCGACAGTGATTTGCTCTCTTTCCTTAAAAGTAAGACATAAAATCACAACACAAATTCACAGCTGTCACTGTGTCTAGGTTTAGATGCTGTTAAAATGGCCCAGTCACAATGCTTCCTGGAGGAAAGAGCACAAGAAGGGGATACACAAGGATTAATATGCACATACAAAGGAAGGGGAATTTAAACTGATTGTTCTCAGTTCTGAGAGTGATCATAAGTCTATAGAGGATATTTGTAGCTTCCTCTTTTCCATTACCCATACGCTGTTTCCTTTGCCCTTGGCTGGGATCTCAGTTCGTAAGGGTTTTTCCCCCAGTGGCTAACCTACATTTTATTTCCCATAAGCCTGAGTCTTTAGTAGTTTTGATTTCATTGGCTTGCAGTTTTTATTTACCATTAGACTTAGACACAGGAAGAGATGCCTCCCAGAATCCCTTGAGGCTTGGGAAAATGCTGCCAGTGCTAATCCTGGACTCCCAACTTTCTACCCCAGCCCGACTTGGCAGAGGGTAAACTCTGTTCTGGGGCGCTACACCCTCACTTTCCACCATTCCAACGTGCGGCAGGTACGTGTGGCAGGTTACTCGTCTTCCGTAGTTAAACGCTTTGAGCTGAGAGCCATTTGTAATGATTTACGGCAACTTTCTACCCCAGCCCGACTTGGCAGAGGGTAAACTCTGTTCTGGGGCGCTGCACCCTCACTTTCCACCATTCCAACGTGCGGCAGGTACGTGCGGCAGGTTACTCGTCTTCCCTAGTTAAACGCTTTGAGCTGAGAGCCATTTGTAATGATTTACGGCGGCTGTGCTCCCGCCAATCTTACGCAGTATTTTTCTTATTACTTAATTGTTTTCACACTGCTTCAGCCATTAGTTTCTGAGTTCTGAAAACAGGAAACAGAAGTCTTCTATTGTAGACGCCTGCCTAATTAGCTCAGAGGCTGTCTAATGGGGGCTATTAAAAATGCAAATGAGGTGTGATCAACAGTGAAAAGTTGGGTCTTGACAGAATATACCAATGTGTCCCCCCACTCCCCACAATATCTACCACAGTCCTGAGTGGAGGATCCTCTCTTCCTTCTACAGGAGAAGCAGTTTTGATGTGGCTGCACTCTTTCTTCCCCACCTGATCTGGACAGCAGCTGGACGACAGTTCCTAGGAAAGCATCCTTATTT
>NW_008337322.1:4350944-4353187 GCF_000622305.1 Nannospalax galili | reverse complement strand
CAGTGCAGGAGATTCAACTTGGGGTCTTGAGTGTGCAAAGTGTACGCTAACCCATTGATGGTCTGCACCCAGGCCCTACTCTGGGCATTCCCTCTCTCTCTCTCTCTCTCTCTCTCTCTCTCTCTCTCTTTCTCTCTCTCTCTTTAAGTCTTTTTGAGATGGGGTCTCTAGAATTAACTGAAATGAGAGAGACTTTCTTGATTGGATTATTTGAAGCTGGAAGACCCGCCCTAAATATGGATGTTACATTCCGATGGCAGCCCACGTAAAAGGCCATAGCAAAAGAGAAATTTGCTTTTTTTTCTGCTCGCCTTCTCTCTCACTGGCAGTTTCATCTTGCTGCTGTGACATTCCTTCACTGATAGTAGAACCAACTTCTCAGAGTCCCGGGTAGACTAGAGACTAGCAGACCTCCAGGAATCCTTCAGTAGCAGATTGGAATGCTGAGACATCCAGCCTTGTGGACTGAGCAACTACTGGATTCTCAGCCTCTCCAGTGTTGTGCAGCCATTGTTGGACAACTCAGGCTCTATCCTGTGAGCTAAGCTAATAAATCCATCCATCCATCCATCCATATATATGGATATATGGATATATGGATATATGCATGTATTCATTTATTCAGTTCTGTTTCTTTAGAGAACCCTGATTAATAAGTCCCCCTGTGGCCACAGCTGGCTTGGAACTCACCACTCACTGGGCTCAATTTTACAGAGTTCCACCTGCATCTGGGATTAAAGGTATGTGCCACCGCACAGGGCATCTGGGCTTTTTCTTAATTAACACTGAAATTTGACTTAGCTAAGCCAGGTGATTACTTGGTGTAAAGTCTTCTCTGACTTTCCTTCAATCTAAAACAGGTCACATGTACATTCCTGTGATCACATTCCATTAACACAGCACTGAACATGGATCTCGGCCGTGTCGTCTGAATCTTCTGTAACTGAACCTTCCTTCCATAAGAGAACTAAAAAATATCAAAGTGATTGAGGGACCTTGAAATTTCATAGTTAATTTTGCTGCATACAGAATGATAGCTATTCTTTGCTGTGTGCCCCTCTAAATGAGTTCTTGTGGCTTAGGACTGCATCATATGTGTCTCCAGGGTTCCACATCCAGCGTAGTATCCAGCATGTGGTGGATGCTCAGACAATGCTTGTTGGCTCAACCTGTATAGATCTCTTTCATATTAAGAACCCCATGCTGACTTTTCCCCTGCCTCAGGCTCAGCCTCCTTCACAGTGAAGAAATCTTCTACCTTCCTATGTCACCAGTGCCCTCCCCAGGCCACATTCCTCATCACTTCCCTACCATGCCATGTTGACACACTACTGTTTTGCCTGAACGGCAAGGTTCCTGCATGTTTCTCCTTCAGGATTTCAACTTAATCAAATGTTTTCTTCTTCTTCAAATGCCGTTGAGTCATTCAGTGGAAAGAGCCTTGCAGACCATAGGGAAGACATTCCCGAAACCTCAGGTCTTTCTGCACGCTGCGTCCATGGCTGGCTGACATGGAACCTTCAGGATTTCAACTTAATCAAATGTTTTCTTCTTCTTCAAATGCCGTTGGAGTCATTCAGTGGAAAGAGCCTTGCAGACCATAGGGAAGACATTTCCGAAACCTCAGGTCTTTCTGCACGCTGCGTCCATGGCTGGCTGACATGGAGGGCCTGGAGGTTGTCAATGGCCTGAATAGCCATTCTTGGTTGCCTGTCCCTGCTTTTGTCTCCAGTGCTGACCACTATAAATTCATGATAAATATGAAGGAATAAATGAATGAGCACATGACAAACTTATTCTTGACAATGATATCTGAAAGAGGAAGCTTAGTGTTCAAACAAAAACACAGAGAGGCATTGTCCCTGTGTTCAGGAGTCGCTTGCCTCCTCCCTGTGTGTGAGTGAGAGTCCAAGCCCTACCAGATGTCCTGGGAACCATCTCCTGGCAGGGACCTAGCATTCTACCATGTGTCCTTCCTTTTTGTCCTCTACCATTGGGCCAAACACGAATAAATTTGTGAAAGAGAGCAGATTTGAGCTGTTCTAAGGGCTCAGCTCCTGACCTGCCTGTGCGTCCACAGCTCCCGTGGACCAGGAAGGCTACATGGAGGACAAGGAGCAAGAGGCTGTGCTATGGGGCCTGACTGAAGCTCCGTGGCCAGAACCAAGCTCCACTTAGCAGGATGGTGTCTCTGTTAAGAGTCATTGCTATACTGGAGCTTACGAAGCAGTGTTGTCCAGGTT
>NW_008337322.1:4346498-4350546 GCF_000622305.1 Nannospalax galili | reverse complement strand
ACTGGAGTTATGGATAGTTGTTAGCTGCCATGTGGGTGCTGGGAACCAAATACAAAACAAATCCTTTACAAGGACAGCCAGTGCTCTCAACCTCTTAGTCACCTCTTCAGCCCCTGCAAAAGCTTTTTGGTGTGTGTGTGTGTGTGTGTGTGTGTGTGTGTGTGTGTGTGTGTTTGTGGGTGTTAGTTTTTTTCAGTATTGGGGACTGGGATTGAATGGAGGGCCTCATGCATGCTGGACATGTGCTCTACCACTGAGCTAGACCCTCAGCCCCCACGTGTGACCTTCCTCTGCCTCCATGCATCTTCCAGTTTCACTTGGGGCTCCACATGGATGGAACCTACCACCTTCATCTTCTGACTTCTGCTGACAATTCTGTCTGTCTGAAGGGGAACCGACCCTCCGGAGCTTTTGCTTTTCTTCTCAGCACTGTTATATTTCACAGAGGACCGAGTTATAGTTCCACAGCTCAGGCAGGGTGCCCCACATCTCCCTGTCTCACTGTTTGGGCAAACACGCTGTCAGTTGCAGGGAAAACAGGAACAGCACAAGCATCCTAAGTCCTAAGGCCTTTTCCAGAAAGGACATGTGCCCACTGCTGCCCTCACCTGCCGTGCATCTCCGGCCACGTGCTGACCACTCTACCTTACGTCAGTCCTCAAGCCTCTGAAACCACATGTGCTTTAACTGGACTTTCTTTTTTGTGGCGTTGAGGATGAAATCTAGAGCTTATACAGTGTTGTACACCTTGCACATGCAATTCTCTATTGAACAAGATTCATCCTGTTTGTCTGGGGAGGAAAACTGCGTTTAGGATGATGAAAAAGAGCCATTTGATGCGTGGGACGCACAGGGACCAGGTCGTGTTTTGGCAGAAGATGTGATTGCAAAGTATCTCCCACTCCTGCAGCTCACAGAGGCTGTTCCCCAGCAGTGGCTGAGACTGAGTCCTGGGCACAGTGCAAGCAGACAGTGGCTGCTTAGGTCCTGGAGGTAGAGACAGACTGGAGGGGCATGCCCCTCTGACATCCCTTTCCTGGCTCTGCAGCCCCTATCCAAGGGCAGGATTTCTCTGTATGGTCCCCAGCCCATCTCCCCCTCCTGGGCTACCCTGGCTATGCCATCCTTCCCACTCTTCTCTGGGCAAGCACTGTCCAGAAGTGACAGCCCCAGGGGTGTTCAAGCACGGCTCTAAGACAAGGCATAATGGCAGAGTAGAGACCCCCCCCCCGACCTACATGACTGGAGGATCCTGGCTGTGATGGACCCTGGAGGCCCTAGGAATCATCTTCTCCAAATGCTTCCACGGTGAAAAAGACTGGTTTGGTACCTCTGTCTGGGGCTTTAAGAGTTATTTTTGTCATTGAAGTCTAATAGCAGGTTATTGGTAATTATAGGAAAAAACGAAGTGGAAATAAAGGGTTTTAGAGGTCTTTTTTCTTTCTGGTTTCAGTGTTATATTTTGAATTTCCTGTTTTGTTAGATACAAGTTTGGGGATCATGACCTCTGAGATCACGCAAGGCTCCTGTGGGCTGGGAGCCTGTGATTTACACTTTGTTTCTAACCCTGTAACTTGTATGATTTCTCAGAGAAGGGACATTGCCTGCTAATAGAGTTCCATCTGCAAGAATTGGGATCCCTTGAGGTCAGGGTACCAAAGGGCCCAGATCTGCCATCGCTGCTGTGTTATTCAGAGAAGTGACAAGACTCGTCCATCCAGAGCCTTTTAGGATCCTTACTGCTAAGGGATGTCCAGTCTCCTCATCCAGGCCGCCTGCTTCTTCTGCCGTAACTGCTCACTGTCCTCAGCCACTCTCTTATTTCTCCATTCGGTTCTTTTTTTTTAAATCCCATCACCACGGATTCACTCTCCCTCGATCTTATAAACACAGATTCATCATCTCAAAGATCAAATAATCGAGGAGAACACGGCACTTACAAACCACGGTTGCAAGAAGAGATGTCCAGGACAGTATCACAGCATCTCCCAGTTAAGAGCATGAGAAGAGAACCCATTTCACCCCCAAATGGGGTTGGAACATGGACTAGGTTGATACAGGAAATGGCTGCGATGCTGCTGTCTCCTGTGGAGGAGTCTTTCCAGACGGAAGCTGTGTCAGGGGTAAGCACCCAGACATGTGGTGGCCACAGGGTACTCAGAAACCAAGAGGTAGAAGCAGGCGGTGAAGGAAAAGCTAGATGATGGGACAAAGGCCAGAGTGTGTAGAGGATCATACAGGTTAGAGGAGACAGTTAAAGATGTTCTGAATGTGTGTGTGTGTGTGTGTCCTATTACTAAATAGCAAATACTGCCGTGATTATGTGAAGGATTAATGCATTTATAAAATGTATTTAAAGACACTGATGCCTCAGTGGTTAAGGTACTTGCTGTCCAGTCTGATGACCCGAGTTAAGTCCCTAGAATCCCCTTGGTTGTAGGAGAGAACTGACTCTAATTGTCTCATCTTCACATATGTACACAGGAACATGCACACATACCACGCACACACACACACACACACACGCACATGCACACACAATAAATGTAAACAGAAAAGATTCTTCACATATGTACACAGGAACATGCACACATACCACGCACACACACACACGCACATGCACACACAATAAATGTAAACAGAAAAGACCAATATTCTATTAGAATTCCAACTGACTGATTTGATCAAGAACCATGGCCACAGGAGGGTCTCCACAGTCCAACAGTAGCATTTGGGAGAGCTCTGTGCGGGTCACTGATGACTTTTGACAGTCACAAGGGAATGACTGGGGCTTGCAGAGCTGTCTCTCACCCCGGGACACCCTGGTCACCTGTCTCCAGGTGATGCCCTTGGTATACTGTTGTCCATAAATTCTCCCATTGTGGGGACAGTGGGCTCAGGGGGTAGTGTCTGAACTTTTCTAGGTTTAGTTTTAGAGAAGCAGAACAGAAGAGACCCCATCCAGTGGCAGGAAAAGTCTCCTCAACATATGGGCCCTCGAGTTCCCAACACCTGAGAGGCTGCCTCCCTCCCTTGGCTCAGGTCCTTTCCTTACTCAGAGATGTGGCCAGGTCCAGTGCTGGGGTGAGGACATGGCAACGGTGCCTGTGCCCACCTACTCTCTTCTCTGTCCAAGTGCTGTGTGTCTTACCTACTTAAACAAAAATGCTTCCAGTTCACCATTTGTTCTGACAGCTCTATGGATGTCCTGTTAAAAACAACAAAACGTCTGGCATCCAGGACTTAGAACAGGGTACGTCAGAGACTGAAGAGTTAACCAAATGCATGAAATAAGAGCAAAGCCAGGAAGTAAGTGTCAAAGGCAGGTGGGTATGTGAGAACAGTGTCAATCAGCTAAAAATGTATTTATTTAATCTTAATTTGTATAACAAGTCAGTGTATACTTAGTGAACTATTGGAAGTAGCAGAAACTATAATTTTTATTTATGAGGAATCACACAAGACGAAAAGGAAGAGATCGTAGACAGAAAACCAAAGCAGTGACCAGAATCCTGAAAAGTGACAGATGATGAAATAAATGGGGGAAGACGAATTCTACTCAATGATTTTGAATGTGTTCTCATCCAGTGTTCAAATTGATCACTTCCCTGTTGAATTAATAATAAACTTAAAAGAATCACCTAAGCAAGAAAGGCAAAGAAAAAAAGTTAGAAATAAAAGGCAAATGAATAGAATGAAACAGGAAACACCAAGAAAGCAAATTAGTCCTGTAGATAAGAATATCAGTCTATGCATAATTAATGTAAATAGCATTATGTGATGGTTAGAGAGGGCTGATTAGATGTGAAAACATTACTTTAAAAGGGATGTGTGTGGGTGAGCGGCCACATAACCCCGTACTAGAATCTTTCTTTAAAAGCAGCTCAGCTCTGAAGAAATGTACAGGAACCCAGTAAATATCAGATGTTGTCAGGGGAAGGTTTAATGTTTAGATGATATTTTTCTCTGAGTCAGGGATTCCTGTAGCCTAGCTGGCCTGGAACTCACTATATAGATCAGGCTGGTCTTGATCTTACAGAGATTCACC
>NW_008337322.1:4330904-4345137 GCF_000622305.1 Nannospalax galili | reverse complement strand
GCGTGTGCGTGTGTTGCCACCTGCATGACTGCATGGCGTCTTGGCTGGTTGTAGTTTATTCCCTAGGATCTGGAGGGAGGCCCGAGGATTAAGTGAGCAGCTGCACCCCAGTGCGTTGCCGATGGGCAGATGGAGGCGGCCCGCAAACAGAGCAGGTGGATCATGCCCAGCAGAGCAGCCATAGTGGACAGGGCTGGCTCCGTGAGAGTCCTGGAGGTCTGAACTGGCTGCTCTTCTCCTAGCAGTGTCCCGTTCTGCCCTCTCAGAACAGCCCGGGAACTGCAAAGTGCAACTAAAGAGCCGAAGTCCCATTGTGGGAGCCAGGACCCCGCCTCGCTTCTCCATGGGCGTGCTGTGACTTTGGGAAGATGGCTGTGGGCATAGGTCTCAGCTCTTATCCATAAAGTGGGAATTTCAACTGAAGGTTAGCTGAGGTATGTCTCTCACTGAGCCTCAGCCACAATGGCTGCTGGGCTGCCACCACCTTGCCTCCCCTCTCCCCATTGCCCCCTGCTCCTCTTCATTTCACCTCAAGAAATACCTCCAGAACCCCAGAACAGAGGGATTCTCCATGTCCTCTGCCGGGGTTACCAGTACTGTTCCTTTTGTTAGTTGTGTGCTATTGCTATCTTGCTATCTTCTCTTCTGCCTGGGTCTATCATGTATCTTGAGTCTATGGAAACCTACATTCAGGAGGGCAGGAAGGGAGGGAAGGATGGGAAGCAGGGAGCAAGAAATGAAGATGCTGACTATTTTAATTACTCCCCTTGTTTGGTCCCTCCCACACCTCCTCCCCGTTTAGACAAAGCAGAAACAGCCTTCTGGAGCTCTGCCTAAGGGCACAAACCCATTGGAAAGCCTTCAGGGATACTCCCAAGACCCCCCTGTATGGGAGTATAAAGAGACTTCCTTTTGTGAGGTGGACTAAAGCAGAGACCTCACAGCTCCCAGAAAACGCTTCCACCGCCTTCTGCAGACACAGGGCACACAAGGGTCACAAGGAGTCCTTTGCTGTGGTGAGGCCATCTGCGCATCCCTTCACATTGGATGACGAGAATTTGAAAAGCTTGAGTCTGTCCAAAGTCACCAGAGTGTTTGGAGACACAGAAGGGGCTGAGGAGCCCCTGGCTAACCACAGAGTCTGGCTTGAGGCCCCCAAACTGCTTGAATGGTGTGTTTTAGCCATGTGACCTCAGCACAACATCTGGGTAACGAGCCCAGGCTCTTTTCTAACCCTGACATTCAGAGGCTGTCCTCAGCCCCTCCCTCCAAATACCTCTGCCTGGGTACACAAGACAGCACTTGGGTATTCAGAATAATAACAGTGAGGCATGTAGAAGGGATGACAGAGGGAGGTGGTTCTGCCTCTGTCCTTGTGATTCTCCACAGGTCGGAATGCTGCAGAGGTCAACCTTCTAGGTAGCTGAACTCTGTGTACTCATGTATAGGAAGCCCAAATCTGACTCTAAACTGCTTTAAAAAATTAAATGTTGTCTTAGATTTTTGTCATATTTTAATGCTTTTGTCCTCATCTTTTCATCTCCTTATGAAAGACGTGAAGGACAGAATATGCTGCACTTCTCTGAATGACCCAGGGCCATGCAGGACAAGGGTGTTCGTAGGTTAGGGCTGTGCTAAGAAATGGAAGAACACGGTGAGTTTGGATTTTATCCCCTGGGTACCCCTTGAGATTTTCCTTGTTCCTATCAGTGCCTGATGGTTCCTGGGCAGTGACAGGAAGGACATTGCTTTTGGGTTAGGAGATCCAGGGTCGGGAGAGGCACAGAGATGACCTTCAAGTCAAAGAGAAGATCAGCAGTAGGGCAGGGGAGGACCAGCTGTTTTTACCTTGGTACCAGTCTTAGAGGACTCCAGTTGGCAGTCTTCCCATTACAATACCTGATTTTACTTCTTGGAGAATCTCTGAGCCATTCAAGTTTTAGGTGGGCTCTTAACAGAGTTGATTGATACTGTTGCTGAAGGAGACTGTCCCATCTTAGAAACCTCTGTACGTCATATTCTATAATTTTTTCAATCTGGATTGATTCTTCTGTGAGGGCTAATAAGTCCCAAAACAATCACCTACCTTAGTGACGCAGGATCCTGCTCCTGATAGGTAACTGTTAGATACTGGACCAGAGTCACACATAAATAGGTTCAAGTTTTCCATTTTCCTTTCTCTTTCTATCTCTTTCTTTATCCCTCTCTCCTTCCTTCCCTCCCTCCCCACCCTTCATTTTTGATGAAAGGATTCTAATAGTATGCAGCTGATTTCTGGTATAACGTCTACTAGGAGGGCTTGGGGATTTAGCTCAGTAGTAGAGTGCTTGCCTAGCAAGCGCAAGGCCCTGGGTTCAGTCCTCAGCTCCGAAAAAAAAAAAAAAAAAAGAAAAAAAAAATTTATCAAGGATTTTACCATTTCAATTTTCCTCAACTGGAATAGAATATTGGAAAAAAGAAGAAAAAAAAAAAGACATTTTGTTGTTAAAACTATAGAACTGAGGTTGGGGATTTAGCTCACTGGTAGAGAGCGCTTGCCTAGCAAGCGCAAGGCCCTGGGTTCAGTCCTCAGCTCCGAAAAAAAAAAAAAAAAGGACAAAATAAATTCTACTAGGATTCTTACTATTCTACTTGCTAGCAGTAGATTCAGAATTCTGGGGGACCATGCACTTTCCCAGGGCCCCTGTTTGCAATTCCAGATATACTAGGTGAGTGATGGGGATTTCGTTGGCCAATGGAACAAGCAAGTTGCCATCCAAAATGTGACAGGGAGATTATCTCTCAAGATCACAACGGAGGCCAAGTTTACATCATGACATGTTGGCACTTTCCCAGAAAGAGTGAACATGCCTTATCCTGTGTCCCTTTCAGCTGAACTGAGGTGAAACACTCTCTAGAATGAAGGGTTGGCTTTCTACTGCGGGAGCTCAGCCAGCCTGGATTTCATTTCCTATGTACTTTTAGTTAGGGGAAACCACCGAACAGTCTCTTAGAAGGAGATTTGGCAAAGGTTCTGTTCTCCTAATCCAGGCTCAGATGAAGCAAAGGCTCTCGGCCTCTCCCGGACTCCTTCAAGATCAAAGGCAGTGAGAGCGCACACCAGTTTTAGTTCATCTTCATAGACTGAGGCTCATGTTGCACATTCAAGCTTGTTCTTGTCCCCATCCTTACTCTTTAGTTTAATCTGAAGAGACTTTGATCACTTTTCTTCTCCACACATCACACGGGTCCACTGTATCAGTATCATGATTCCTGAAGCCCCCAGTCAGTGGCCCCTTATCCACACATGTCAGTGAAATGTTTAAGTGCCAGAGAGTGGACAACAACCACATCAGTATTTGAAGGGCTGCTGCTGCATTTGGAGGCAAAAATGATTGTTCTCCTTGTTTATCTGCTGAGTGACACAGACAGCTGCTGATTCAGATGTGGGGCTGAGGAAAGGAAAAGACTCTTCCACAGGTCTAGGTTGGATAAACAGCTCTCCCATTTGGACCATGGGGTCCAGCAGAGACAGTGGGGACTGGTGGAAGTTAGGGATGCTGTGTAGAGTCTGTGACAAGGAATTGTCCATAGTACTTTGGAATCAAATCATATTCACTCTCTAACTTGTCTGGTGTATGGATTTTGACGTGTTTGTGGGATTTCACAAATACTGAAAGCTCAGGATATGAGCTTTCCAGTTATACTACATCCCAAGCTTCTCATCACCTTACCTTTTCTGATCCACTGAGCCATGGATTTCAGTGTGTACAGAATTTCCATGTTGTTAAACAGAAAGGATACACACTGCATTGGGCTTCAGCTCGCTGCATGAAGAAGTGGCCCAGAACCCATGCCAACCCTCTGCTGCTCCGGAGCCTCTCTCTGAGCAGTTAGCTACAAAGGAAATCATTGCTTTGTGTCTCACACTTGGTTCTTCAAGATATTCACGTGCCATTATAACATCTAAGCAGGTAGTTTAGTCCGAGAAATGGAAAGAACATGAACAGAAAGTTGTTGAGAGCTAGGTCTGGGAAGAGGCAAGTGGCACAGGCATCAGAATGGGTAGATACTCAGTGGGGAAGATTTGTGTATCCTGTGATCGTCACAGAGGGTGATCCCAGGAGCATAGGGTTGTGTGACTGTGTGCTTAGTGTAGATGCTAGTTGACTGCTTCCCCTGCCACTACTGTCACTGCCTAATATGTTTATCAACAGAACCGCCATGGTGGCAGGGTGCAGAGAATGCATAGGGATGGTAATATGTGCTCCCACTCACCATGATGACCTGGCTGGAGTCACTGCTGAGTCCCCAATCTGCTAGCAGCCAAGACCAGCGCCGACATGGCACCATTCCCCAGGGTGACCAGCCAGCTACCTGGAGGCAGGTTGATTACATTGGCCTGCTTCCATCATGGAAAGGGCAATTCATTGTTCTCATCGCAAAAGACACTGTCTGCATGGATTTCCCCTGTATGACACATAGATTCAACGATAAATTCTAAACATCAATCTCAAAAACTATATGTTTGCACCATTTTGATGAATTTTACCTATAGAATGAGCCCACTGAAAAGTTACTTACAAATTTATATGCAATTAAAAATAAAAGGGTTATTATTTTCTGTCTAGGTTTGTGAAATATCAGAATGTTAAAATAATAAAATGGGAGGGAAATACCCCACGGTGTGCCGAGTTACACTGCACTTACAAATAGCCATGAACCTCTGACTGCTTCGCATTTCTTTCCCCCAACATTGTTTTAGGTTGGCTGCAGGCCACGTTTCAGGATCACAGTTTGCAGAAGGAGCATCACTGGAATCCTGTCAGTCGTGAAGGCAGAGAAGAGACCTCATGGGGATTCCAGTTCTCGTGACTCCCAGTGCGCACAAAGGCGCAAAGACCAGAGCCAGAACACTGTGATCAGAACGAATGACTATTTCAGAGGTGAGGGGAGGCTGTAACTGGTAGACCACCCCCCCTACAAAAGCCACTGAAGAATGACAGCTTTGTGTGTGTGAGGAGACAGTGGGTGGTACAGAAATCGAAATGCAAGATTGGGCTATTTAGCTTTGAGGCAGATGGTCAGCTACAGAGTTCTGAACTATTCATGGCTTCCTGGCAATATAGCAATTGATGCTCCAATCAGCTCAGTAAGTAAGATTGCATTCTGTGCATTCTGTGAGAAGGCTCAGACACATACATGCCACATTTGAGAATTATCTCATGCAAAATCCTACAGTGTCGATGTTCTGTGTGCACAGGGACACATTTGGCTTTTTAATCTGCGAAAGCACGATAGAGGAGACAGAGGAGCTGTCACTTGCTTCAGTGTCCTTATTGCTTCTATGCCATTCCCAGTCCATATTTCTCAGTGAATTAAGTCACAGGAAACAAGGAAGAAAGCCACAGCCTTGTTGAAGAACACCTACTTATGTAATTCTGTCAGTTGGCTATTTTCAGCTGCTCAGAAGAGAATGTGTTGGGGTGACATGCATCCCTGGATAAGATTGTTTTGAACAATATGAGAAATCAGTGGCATTCAGGCCAAATTAAATCTAATTTACTCTACAAATTGCCAAACTATCAGTCCTATTAAATCTGTTTATTAAAAGGCAGGAGAGCCGGCCTGGGTCACAAGCTGGGTCTGGAATAATAAGACAAGAAGAAGCCCGCTAATGTAGATAAATCATGTTTGATTTGCAGGCCAGCAGTAGCCAATGAGAGGGCTTTTACCCCCCTCCCCCCGTCATCGGAGGTGTCTGCAAGCCAGTCAAAATGTCCCCAGAGTCAGGCTGTCCTGATTGATTCCCACGGCACTGGAAAGCTCATGTCATTGCCCATAACCTGGGGTCATTAATAAAACTAACTTTATTTGTGTCTAGTTATCCATTCTACCCAGTGCTACTTAAGCAGGTCTTTATGATTTATGAATGTGTGGGGCAAGTGGAGTAAAGTGGCAGGTGATCAAGGCCGCGTGGCAGGCTGGGAGGATGGGACCCGTTACTCCACAATACTGAAGTGTAAATGGGCAAGGTAAGAGAAGAACTTGATAGCTAATTTATTTGGAGTTTTCCATAAAATCTTCGTAGGTTTTAGATTGGCTTTCAAATCTTAATACTTGTGAGCATACACATAAAATGAAGGGTTGGCACTGGATACTCCACAGTGTTGAAGAATAAATGGGCAAATAGTGGCAGAAATTGGAGGCCAAACTATTTGGAATTATCTACAAATATTGTAGGTTTTAGGTTGGATTTCACATATTGATACTTACGGGGCATACACATACAATGAAGGAATAATGGTGCTGTAAACTAAGGCATTGCATTATTTTGTTTCGTATTTTATATATTATTTTTATTTTATGTGTGTGAGTGCAAGGTGCACTTGTGTCCTGCAATGACCGTGGGGGTCAGAAGACGGCACCCGATCCCCTGAAACTGGAGTTACAGATGGTTGTCAGCCACCATGTGGGTGGGTGTGGCATTCAAACCTCCATCCTTTTTAAGAGCTGCCAGTGCTCTTAACTGCTGAGCCATCTCTCCAGCCCCTAAGGCCTTATTTTAGAAATGTTAAACTATGTTCATGGTATTGATCAACTTGGATGTCCTGTCTCAGGATGCTGTCATTGGAGGTCCATCCTAAATCTCTTCTCCTCTCTATTTGATATTGACCAACCTTAGCTTTTCTTTTTATGAATTGTGGCTCCAGGGGGTGTGAACAGCATTTGGATTTATGATGATCATAACCTCTACATCCCATTTTGAGGAGTTGCTATGAAATATTTCCTTGGAACTTCAAAATAAAGTGCATGATCACACAGCTGATAGTTTGTTAATGCCCATAAATTCGCTTTCTGAGTTTTATTCCACAGGCCAGAATTTGTTCTTTGGGGGAGACTCGTTAAGGATGTGAGTTGTGGTGGGTTAGACAGTGGCTTGGGTAAGAAACTCACCATTTAGCATGTGCGGTTGGACAGGCTGTGGTGAAGTTTCAGGTCTTGGGTCACCAACTGAGAGCAGTGTTCTCTGTGTGGAAATGGGTCCTGGAGGCGTTTGCTAGAGATCCATTTCCGTGCCTTCTTCTAAGGAAGGAATTCTTCAGATAAGACATCTTTGTGAATAATTTTCTTAATCTAGGAGAAGGGAGAATGATTGAAAATGTGGGTGGACCCTTCAGCATTAAGTCTTCTACCCCAAATCTTAACTCTGGAATAAACGTGTAGGGCCTGGTCACCATTTTGCAAACTTCAGTGCTGGGCCCAGGAAACCTCTGGAGAGAGCCCAAAGTGTAGGGGCAGGAAGGGACAGGAATTGCTCACACTAATCTAAGGGCTTTATTAGACTATCACTAGGAGTGATGGGAGGAAGCCATGTGAGGGAAAATTTAAGCTGAATTGCAAGAAAAAAAACGAGTCTGTCACAATGAAGAGTATTCAGCTGTGGAGGAGGATGGAGCAGCGACAGTCACTCCAGATTTCTTTATTGGTGATTTGGTGTCTATATTTTGGATGAAATACGTATCTGGGAAGCATGCCAAGCCATGCAATGGGTGTCCTTTAACCGGAACCAGGGTGATGGCACTAATGGCTCAGAGAAGAAAATGAGATCATCTCGAGGACCAGCTGAGACCCTGCACACCTGCCTTCTGTGGTCTGTGCATCCATGCGTCCCTCCTTCACGATGGTGTTCTTTGTCACAAATACCTTGAAGGTATCAAGTTAGTTCTAAAGATCAACAGAAGAGGTGATATGTTCTCAAAGAACTTACGTTTTGCTGGTGGAAGGTAAATGATAAATATTATAGTATTTAGTGTGTTTTATAGTATATGTACTTATAATTCTATATATGTTTTATACTGCATATAGTCGCATACATACTGCAGTACGGTGTGGATTGAAACATGCATATGTAGTGTATGAGAATGTATTATATATAATCACATAAGAACTCCCATAATCTATGAAGAAAATATAGAGATAAGAAATAAAATGAAGGGGGCCTTTTTAACACAGGGTAGCTGGGGAAGTTCTGTCTGTTAAGAAACAGTGAGTTAGGTTTTACCTTTCTTCATAGGTTCGTGACTTTACTGAAATTTCTTTTTATATAGCAAATGAATTTTTTTTGCAAACCTGATTAAAAAATGTATACCCAAATAGCGAACCATGTGGACATCTGAGGGAAGGAAGGGAGTTGCAGGCACAGAGAACCAGAAGCACAAAATATTTCAATATTTTGCTATGAGAATCCAGTGTAGAGTGAACAGATGAGGCCCAGGGAAAGGGTATCAAGAAGTCAGGATAGTGCCTGCTTGGGTTCAGAGTGCACCAGGCATGGAGATCGTGGTTCAAATTGTGGAGCAAGCCACCCCTGTTTCAGTAGCTTACTAAACAATCACATTCTACCTTTGCACACAGTAATAAATCCTCATCTCATCGATGGGAGAGCAAACACCGTGTGCCATTTCACCTGGAGGGAGGTGCTACACATCTTGCCACATCTTGTTGTTGCCTGACAGTCTCTGTGGGCCTCATCCTCAGTCATCCACCTCTTTTCAGGCAGACTCTCAGATCCCAATAGACAACACAGGCTGCTTCTAATGGTGACCACAAGTGCTGGCTAGCAGTTTATGGAATCAAACCCATAGCTCCCCCCCAATTTTATGCATTCTGTCGTATATGTTAAGGCCTAGTCAGTCAAGTTTTTGTACCCAAATGCCTCTCGGTGGAAGTTTTGTCTACAGTCTGTCCCTTAAAGAAGATCTACTCTCCCTCACCCAGCAGTGATGAGTTGCCAATAATTCCTTGGTTCAGATTGGTGCCTGCTGCCATTTCCCTAGTTCTATGCTGGGAATTTGTTTGATTGAGTTGGCATGAGTGACAGCATGCAGACATCAGGAGGAAGCTTTGCTGGTGAGAGTTGAGGGATGCATTAGTATTCTATCTGTCCATTGTTCCACTATGTTCCACTAATCCCAGGTGTAGTGGTCCCACTGTAGACGTATCACTTAGGGCTGGGCATCTCTCAGACACATAGATTCTGTGTGTGACCAGTTGTGGAACTCTGTAATAGCCTCTATCTGTTGCAAAAAAATCTTCTTTGATGAGTGGTGTATGGTATTATTGTCTGTAAATATAAAGGTCCATACTTGCATGCAGTAAGAACTTTCAGTTGTCTAGAGATATGACAGAGATAGGGTTTTCTCTAGGATCTGTGACTTATCCACAATGTGTTCCTGTAAACATAGCCCTCTATGAGTTCCCTCCCATGGAGAGGGCTTTAAGTCAAATTGTACAGGAAACCCGACTGAGAGGAGCACAGACAATATCTGAACATGAGTGTATGAGTATAACTGAAGGATATATAATAGGAAACATGGTTCCAGACAGGAGAAACCCCTTCAAGTTGTTGCCTGAGGTAGTCCAAGAGACTCCCCAAATTACACAGCCTATTGCCACAGCCCTTAATTGCCTCCCAGGAACTTGAAGGTAAGACCCTATTGCTGAAGACATGACATAGTTTGAACCCAGGACTTAGGGAAAAGGAGCTGAAACTGACCTGGAAGCCTCTTCCCTGAAGACCAGTTCTCATAGCTCTGGAAGGTACTATGCAAGCTGTTGAGGGAGAAAAATCACTCAGTGGTCCGACCCCAGCTTCAGACACTAATAATCACAAAAATGACAAGCACAGCAAAATATAATGGTACAGTCCTGGCACTTTTATCTTAGGGGTAACCAACAGCTAAGTGAATGTTTTTAAGTTGTAGCATTTGTTTATTTTTGTTGTATCAGTTCTCTTACCACGGATGATTTCAAGTTACCAGTGACATACCAGGCAAGATGCAACACTCCTGAATATTTAGTTTACTCTAACTCAGAAGGTAAGACAGGTACATGCTGCATGGGTCTTCAGACTGGCCCACAGATCTTCCTCCATCAGAGAATGATTCTGCTCCCCAGAATCATTTCCTTGCCATATTTTACTCCTAAAGTTTTATCTATTCCTTTCGACTGCATGCTATACCTGTTAATACTTTCTTTCATATAAAATGGTCTACTTTTGTAAATGAGCATCATTTTATCTCCTTCCATTCCCTACATGTCTACATTGTGTTGTCAGGTGCCTCTTTTGTGTTTTGAAATGTGTCTCTATTCTGTTTTGTTCAACCTAGAAAAATCCCTGTGTTAACCTTGTGGGCTTCTTAAGTATAAAATTAATTTCATGCCATTAGGTAAGAAAACGCCAAGCCTACATTTCTGTTTATGATCCTTTTCTATTTTGGGCATGTTATGCTGATTAGGGACACGTCTTCTAGATTTCTAAAGACATGTTGTACTAGAGAGGATCTCTCAGGTACCACTGGCATCTTTGCAATTTTAACAAGTAATTTTGCAGTCATAGCCTTCAAATCTCTCTCTCTCTCTCTCTTTCTCTCTCTCACCATTTTCATTGGACTGCAGAAATGGGTACTATTAGTTTTATTTTCTATTCTGACATATATCTTCCTACATATGGCTTAAAAATTTCCTTACAAACAGAAGTCTTTCTTAATTTTTTATCCATGGGTTGTGCTATATCTGTATAGCTAGAAACATTCAATATATATTATAACTAGAAAGTACCTTAGAACCATAAATTCCTTAAGTGCGTTTTCTATGTTCCAAGGTTTGGTCAACAATATTTTTATTAATTGTTTCCTACTGTGTATCATAAAACTTTGTTGTCAGATTCTATATGCTCACCAGTTCCATAGCCAATGCACATATTTTAATTTCTGTTACGACTGCACACCACTCTATTAATTTCTCCTTCAGGTATCTGTTTTGATGAATAAACTCCCACAGATATTAATTTATAGTATCAGAAGTCTTGTTTACTTTTGAGTCTTGTATACTTCCCAGCAGATATTTATTATAATTGGTTTAGTTTGGGGAACCTATGTAGCTGTAGTAACCTGAAAACTCAGACAGCTTATTTCAGGCTGGATGATCTTAGGTGGCCTTGAGGTTGGCTAAGAATCAGCCTCTTTTCATGATGGCAACAGCACAGCTTTTCAAGAAGAGAATATCAAAATTTGTACTAGCAAAGTACCCAAATTTCTAATATGTAAGCCCTCTTATGTATCTTCAATCTGTATCATGTTTGTTGCTATCTCATTGGCTAAAATCTCTCTGCCACCCCTCATTTCTCTACATCATGTTTTCTATATAATATCTAAGGAGATCCTTTGGTGACTTATGTTGTCATCATTCAGCATGAAACATGGATATTTGCTAAACATTTCTGCGAAAGAAGCCATCCCGAACTCAGTGCTCTGACATATCATTCATTTTATTTGTATATCAAGAAATTTTTATTTATTGTTTATTTATTTATTTATTTATTTATTTATTTATTTATTTATTTGGCTCAGCTGGGTGGTTTTCCTTCTGGTCTGTCCTGCTTTCATGCTGTGGCTTTATTGCGGCCATCTGTCAACTAGTGGACACGGTGGTCTAAAGTGACCCCTCATGTCTGATTGGCTGTACTCACTGTGATGTCATATTCTCAACATTTATAGATAGCATATTGCCTAGAGAAAGTTACATGTTAAATGCAAAGATAAATATGGCCTGGTTGTACAAAAGGGCCAAATTCTGCAGATTCACAATTTGTCACAGTCTACCCTGGTCTATTCTCTTGTCCCGTGGATCATGTCTTTCTTACATGAAAAACAGCCTGATTTTTCCTAAGATATCAAAAGTTCGATTTAATCATAAGGCATGTAGATAAAACCACAATATAGCAGTCTTTATTGGGTACGGATGTCGACAGGAGCTCTTGAATATATCCTCTCCCATGTATCTTTGATGAAGAGAACTGTGCTGAAAAAAAGTGTGTATGTCTTCAGAATACATGCAGAATACCGTTGTGTGACACTCTTCCTGGGCCAACATGAATACTGGGGTCTACTCACCCCATAGAGGGAACCAACAGCAGACCAAAGTAAGGATTCCACCAAATCCAACCTGGTGAACCAGTGAGTTTTACTGGGGTAAATTAAGATGGGTGAGGATGACATACAGGTGCAGAAACGACTCAAAAATGGCTACCTCACCAAAAGTCCACCCCAGTTCATGATAGCAGGAAACCCAGAGCACACACACAACCTGAAGGTGGCTCAGCATGTTGTCCTTCCCAGACAGCTCAGGTAGGTAGTTGGTTTGAGCTTCTTTCAGGCAGCTCAGTAGGTCTCTGCTTCTTCAAGGTAGACTGGTTGGTTAAGAATGCTTCTCAACAGTTTTAAGAGCTCATACGTACTTGAGGAAGGAAGGACTTAGTGTATGTGACAAGTTTCAGGGACTCCTGAGGCCATTGAACTGTTTATTTCCTGAGCTTAAAGAGCTTTCCTGAAGAATAGAATCTTTCACCCCCACCCCTCACGCACACTTAGAACATCAGGAGTGCCTAAGCCTTACATTGACCTTGAGGAATTTTGTCAAGAAAGGTAAGTATGCTGTGAGGTGAATCTGAGCCCATGCCTGCCTGATATATAGCCAGGGATGAGAAGCATAAATTTGCCAAAATCTAGAGGGAGGTGTCTAGTTATTGGTTTATGTGAGTATAAATTGAAATTCTTTTCCCTGGGCACCTTTGAGGCAGCTTTCCCTAAGAGCATTGACCACATGTGCTTGGTTGTATAATACAGAGGACACATTAACTATCTTGAGAAATAAATGTGTGGTGCCATGTTGATGGGCAGGCTGGGGGAGACAAACACTGTAGGGACCATTTTCAAAGCGGAGGAGAAGGGAGGGCAAGCTCTGTATGTGAAGAGCTTATGGCTAACCCACGTGATAGAAAAGATGACTTCGGGAGTGCTGGTAGCCTTCAGAGGTGAATACATCTTTGAAAACTGTGCATATTCAAAACGCCAGAGAAACTTTCAGATGAGGTGGGCTGCACATGCATCAAGGTGGGCCAGTGACCTCATTCCTTTGAATACAGTGATGCTAAGTAGCAACTAGAGCACTGTGCCTTTATTTTCTACCCACCCCTGGGCCCCTTGAAATCACCCTCTGTTTTAGATTTTATGGACTGCAATAATAGAGATAAGAATTGGAAACTCACCAGATTGTGTAGTTGGAGAACTTTGGGGGGAAAGTCGCATGAAGGGCACATTTTCTACTGCAGTAACTGACAATTATCTTCAAAGAGGTTTCAAAAACTGCCTCATAAATGTAACATCCCAATCACATCCTGATTATTTAATGGAGAGATATGAAAATTCCATTGACAGAGCTGACACTTCCAGAAGGGTATTTTCATCTGAAATAGGCAGGAAAGACATCTCTCAGATGAAACGGCCTCTGTGAGCACTCAGCACACTGGCATGCATGAGACTGCTCCTGACCTCTGAGCCTCTGCTGGTCCTACACACACGCGCGCACACACACACACACACACACACACGCACACACACGCACACACACACACACGCACACACACGCGCACACATACACACACACACACACACACACACCACACAGAGGGGACAGAGAAAGAGAGGAAAGAGAGCGAGATCACATTACATGGCTAATCTTCTCGGTTGAAACTGCTTCTTCTGTTAATCTGGCCCTCCACAAGTGAGCCATCCTTTGCTTGTCTAACCCTACGTCTCTGTCTTTGTCCATCTCCCTCTCTGTTTCTCTATGTCTGCTTCTCTTTTCCTTCTTTCTGCTGGGGGTTGGACCCAGCGTCTTGTATGTTAGGCAACTGCGTACCACTGAGCTATAGCCTCAGCCCCACATCCATTGTTCCTTCAGATTTCTGTGGCATTTCAGATTTAAGCCTAACAAACTCTGAATTTTAAGCCATTCTATTGACCTCAATAACATGATTTCAATATGGCATGTGCTATGTGTTATTGCTTCAAGCACACAAAACCCATACCCCAAGTAAGAAAGAACACTGAAAAGAACTTGTTAAGAATAACTTTTTGGGGAGACCTTTCTGATGTTTTATCAGTTCTTTAAAAGTTATTCAGTGACACTCAGGTCATAAAAACTACTTGTTTATCATTGAAATCTACCCGATGACTTTATAGACATACACAGTTGCCAAGGATCCAAGTGCAGCCAATTATGACTAGCAGTAATCAGATACATACAGATTAGATACCCATGCACCAACATTTCAGTGTTATTAGCAAAAACAATGAGTCTTTCTGTAAGAAACAGTGTATTTTAAAGTGAAATGGAGATCTTTTTTACA